>NW_004524840.1:2365941-2377890 GCF_000260255.1 Octodon degus
AGAGAGAGAGAGAGAGAGAGAGAGAGATGGGAAAATAGTAGCTCTCATATTTTAGGTAAACTCTAAAACCACACACAATGAAATCATGGAATTCATTCAATTCTTCTCCTGACCAAAGAATTTGTGAATATCAGTAAGCCTAAAAACTGAAACATTTGCTGCTTCCATAGTTTTTGTTATTCTACAGAATATTATCAAGGAATCTAAATTTTAGCTCTCAACAGGGTAGGACTTTAAAACTAGATCAAAAAACAAAAATTTCTGTTCAAGTATATGATTTAATTGTGAAAATCTTCACATAGCTATGGAGGCATCTTGTCTAAAAAAGCCTTACTATGCCTCATAAAATAGAAGATTTATGAGAATTTTGTAGTGTTGGTATTCTTTGTGGAGCTTGCAAAATATTTTTTAATGAGGGAAACGCTGCATGTGATTTGCCATTGCCACACCTACTGCTGACATAGTATAAAAGATCTTGCGGAGACAGTCAAGTTCCAGTTCAGAAACTGTGTACTTCCACACCTGAGCCAACCACCTCCAACTGTGACACCATGCTCTACTACGGCAACTACTATGGCCCATACTATGGGGGATATGGGTTTGGTGGACTAGGCTGGGGCTATGGCTGTGGTTATCGGGGATATGGAGGCTACGGATATGGCTGCTGCCGCCCATCTTGCTATGGCAGATATTGGTCATCAGGATTTTACTGAAGAATTTGAGAGCTCCTGAGTCTGCTGAATGTGCCTCCCAGCAAATCACGGATTCTGCTGCTGGTCATGTTCTTCTTATGCTGCCTCTTCAAAATAACAACCAAAATCTATAGAATCAAGAAATAACAACATTCATTTTTCTCTGATTCTATTTTTCCAGATGAGAAAAGAAATCTTCGTTGCAAAAATGCAACAAAATTTCACATCTGACCCATAAGTGCTTTCAATAAATTTAATGTTCTTGAAAATATAATGTGTCCAATATTTATTTATTTTCACCCCCAATTTTGCATGTAAATGCCTTTATGTGGACAGCTGTGTGTCAGTACTATCCCAGGTGTGAAGCTATTTCTTCTGATCTTTTCTCTATTATTTTCTGTCACTATGTGTATGTTGCACACTAGTTGAAGATGAGAACCTATGTGCGTATATTCGATCATTTATTTCTCATATAGTTTTGGTATCTTCTCTTTAAATGACAAGTGAAGAGTTTAAAACACACCCAGAGTCTGATGGTCACCTGCTGTTCTCTATCTTTGTTTCCCCAGAGTGCGGTGGAACAGCATTTTAAGTGGTGCTTCTGTGAGTGCTGGGTGGTCTGCTTTCTCCCTGCCCCATGGCAGCTTTGCCACAGGAAAACCTCTTACCTGCCTGTCATGTAGACTCTGTGTCCAGGTGGAAATGAGGCATGGGTAGTGCAGTTCCAGGAAGTTAAGAATGGAATATTTGGATTATGAATTTCATTTCATAAGTGCACTGTTATTCATTTGTTCATTCATTCATTAGCCAGCTTCAAAAGTACACTAGGACTAGCAAGATAGCTCAGCACACTAAGCACCTGCTTAGGCACAAAGCACTGGGACTGGGGTTATCTCCAGCACCACATGCCATGGGAGCCCCACCCCTGAGAGTGCTGAGCCAGCCACCCAGACTGGGCATGGGGGCAAACACCTATAATCCCAGTGCTGGGGAGTATGAAAACAGGAGGATCACTATGAGTCTGAGCTGTGTAGTGAGACCTGCACCAAATACATTTTGTAAAAAGTGCACTAGACATACTGTATTAAAAGTGTCTCACAGATGAGTATTTCATCTTATTTCAATTTTAATATTACTAAGCTTTATGTATGTGTATCATCCATGAAGTTCTGACACTTGTATAGTATTAAAATATAAAAAAGAATAGATTGTACTATTCTATTTTCAACCATCATTTTTTTCAAAAAAATATTTTAGTGGCTTTGCACCCAATTTGCTAAAAACAATTCAGTTAATTTATAAAAATAAACTGTTGATATGAAGATTTGTTTTTCTAAATCAAGCTAATGAATATATATATATATTCATTAGCTTGATTTAGAAAAACAAACTGCTTTTAACCAGTAATTTATAAGCAATGAACAAGCTTAAAGGGTAAAATTATAATTTGGTGACTATAGCAGCCAATGTATTTTCTTAGTAATGAAAAAGGACTGAATTTAGAAATAGAACCCCAAATCTAGGCATTCTTTACTTTTCAACCAAAATTTGTTAAACTGCTAAAATATATCTGTGACAATGTGAGGTATTGGTACTATACCTCATTTATATTCTTTATGGTAATGAATTCTGTTGACAAATAAAAAACTACATTCAACTTAAAAATGTAGACTCAATATATTTTTTGTATGGTTTACTTATCAAAACATTCCAAATGATTACTGTTCATATCAGAGTTTCTCAAAATTATCCTTAAAGGATGACTACAAGACCTAAAGAAAGTTTCAAGGGTCCCAGAAGGCCCAAACAATTTACATAAGTATTTAACTAAATTTATTTATGTATTTATTTGTTATGTTTTTAGTACAGGGTCTACAGGGCCTCACTACATAGATCGGACTCATAATGATTCTCCTGTTTTTAGCCTCCCAAGCACTAGGATTACAGGCGAGTGTTACCACACCCTGTCTCAATCGCCATCTTAGCCCACGGGGCAGAGGGGGGTGGCATGGCACGGAACACAGGGGACTGAACCCAACAGCTACCCTTTGCCTAAGCAGGTGTTTTATTTGGCTAAGCTAACTGGCCAGCTCTCAAAATTTAATTTTTTCCTTTGTTTATTATTATACCGTGGAAGTTTCCAGATTAATTAATGACTTACGTGACCACAGCACAATGAATGTAAAAAGAGATGCAAAAAGCTGACTTGAATTAAGCCAGACCTTTAAGGTGAAGGTAACAGTGTAAAACATTTCACTATTAATAACATTGGTTTAAAATATTGATCTTCTAAAAATATATTTATGTTAACATGGAATTGAATTGTAATTATAATTTGAAATGAATTAATAAATACTTAAGTGAAATATATTTACATTTCTAATTAGGTAAATATAAATACTGACCCTTTGAGATTCACAATAATTTTCTTGACCAAAAAACTGGAGTCACCACTCTGAACCAACAGACTTACACACTGTCCACAGATCAATTCAAAGAATCAGGATGTCTAAAATACTTTTGTTAAAGAACTCAAACAAAGTTAAATAAGTAGGAAATAATACTATACTTTTTGTTGTCTCCATGCTGATTTTCTTTGCCATGATTATTCGGGCTTGTAAATTTTATTTTAATTGACAAGTAATTATGCTATATTTATGAGGCATATAATTGCATATATTGCGTATATAATTATATTTATTTATGAGGTAAAATGTAGTGTTTTAATGCATTACACATTGTGAAATTATCTAACCAAGCTAATTAACATATTCATGACCAAAAATACTTATTATTTCTACATGGTAAGGCATCAGTACTCTAAATTTAATACTTGAACTGACTCATCCCACGAAAATTCACATCATAATACAAAGAATATCCACAGAATAATTTAAGTTTTAGACAATAAAGATAACATAATTTTTGACTCTCCTTTTCCTACCCTTATGTCATGATTCACAGAGCTATATTTGACTTTCAAGTTTAAAACAATATGAAAATAAATCATTAGCTATTTTTGTTGATGAATTAGTTAAAAGTAAAATTAATTGTAAGTGACTAAATGATATATGTACTGAAAAATTGTTTTTTCTTTCATGTAAACCATGTCTACACTTATGGCTTTTACAGATAATTGGTTGTCCTCAGGCATGTGGTTAATTTTATATCATTGTTTGATCATTTATAAGATGTGATTGGTATCTTTATAGTCACAGATGGAGCTACAGGTATAGTGATATGAGCATTGGTCTTTAACCTAACATGTGCATAAAATCCATATTTTTCATATGTATGTATGTATAGGCAACTCTACATCTATGTGTAAACAAGTGAAGTGACGTGATATAAGATAGCTCCATTTTCTATTACCTAGACTAGAGCTCTCTGCCTATAGTTACTTTTTAAAATAAACTAAAGATACGGCAAATCATCCATATTCATATTTTCAAGTACTTGTGAAGACTTGCACTGTGACTCTCCTTCCTGCTGCTCTTCTTATTTCAAGAGCAAAAAAGAACACCAGAGACCCTACGTGTGGCAGCAGGGTATCTAGGATATCTGCGGTTACTTAGCAATGTGTTGGACTAGAAAAAACCACTTACATATTTTCTTGGGAAAAGATGCTTCAACCAGCTGCATCATTTGTCTACATATTCATATTTACCTTTGACTTGTAATTCAAGAAAACAGAACTTCCTTTATCACTTTATTTTTTCCCTAAGGCAATAGAACGAGGGGAAGGAGTCTCCATTTCCAAGGGAACAGTAGGGAGCAATGCTTTTGATTATTCATGCAGAGACCGTATAATATACAGAGAACTCTAAAAGAGCTCGTGTCAATGAAAGCACTCTAGTGTTTAAAAATATATTCTCCATTTGAAAGCCTTTTCATACCTAAGTTAGGAAATATACTTACTTCATATGTGAGTAAGTCATGTATCATTATCCAAGCAACCAAGTCTAAAACCTTTTTCAATTTTTGCTCTGGAAGGCTGTATGCTTCTCAAAGGTCCTTATAGAATGAAAATTGGGAAGGCAATGAATTATTTAAAATTATTATTCCTGACAACATTATTGATATGGGATTATAGCCCCTACAGCTAGAAGAGTTACTGCCTAATAAATCTTTTCAAATAAATGCTTTAACCATAGTAAACAATGTTGAAATTTTTTTCTGCAACTTCCTATTTTACTGTAGCAGAATGTGAGAAGAGAGACAAAACAACTACCATGGGAGTGTGGGTGCACAAATAATACTGAGTTATCCAAAATGTAATAGTTGTTTCTGATGGGTTCTCTGTTCAGTACGTCAAATTGCCCAGAGCCATGGCAAAAGAAAAATGCGATATTCACTCCAAGCTTCACCTTACCACATCACCACTGTGAATAGCCTGAATACAAGGAACCAATAGTGATATCTTGATTTGGTCTCTCAGTTAGATTGACCAATCTTTTATCTTCTTCATTTAATTAATTCATAAAAACAAAATAGTACATGTTATCAGGTTATGGAACTGTAAGATGTTTCAGTGTAGGTGCATTTGTATAAAATTTGAATCACATTAAACTTACCTCAAATATACATTGTTTCTTTATGAAAGAAAAACTATGACTCGTGCAAAAGCATCTTTTCCAAATGTAATGTTTCATATTTGATGAATTGATTTGAGTAATACAGTTATGTATATCTTTAACATTTGTCAAGATATTTGAAAGAAAAAAATTCTTCTCAACTTCAAGGGCTGAATAAATAGCTCAGCAGACTAAAGGGATTGCTTAAGCAGATGCAGGGGTGGGGAGTTCAGTCCTAGGTCCTACCACACCGACCCTGCCCCGGGTCAGGCTGGAATGGGAATTGAGATTGGGCATGGCGGAGCCAGCGCTTGGGAGGCTGTAAACAGGAGGATCACTAAGAGTCCAGTCTATGCAGTGAGACCCTGTAGACTTTGTCAAATAAATAAATAAATAAATAAATAAATAAATAAATAAATAGAGTGAGTGAGATTTGTATGAATATCATTGTCGAACCAGTTTTCAGTTAACTGAATATAGTAAGTATTCTGTTTGCTCTTTCAGCTTTTTTTTTCCACAAAGCAAAGCAGCTTTGCATCTCCATCTACCTCTAGCCGATCTCAGCAAGAAGCTCTTCAAAGATGGAGCAGAGGGGCTCATGTGAAAGCCCAACCTGATTTGTCATCTCTCCCAGCTGAGAATCTAAGTCTTTTCACTAGTGAGAAATATTCTCTGCATCAGGAACCTGCTTCATCTAGTTTTCTGAATAGAATTAAAAGCCTCGTGCGTGTAACTACTGGACCTCATGTTGATTCTCATTCCCTGTTCGCCAAAACAGCCTCTATCAGATGAAAATGTCAGCGAAGAACCCCAGTCTTTGGAATTGGGATGGAAATCCAAACGTTTATGCCCACCAAATCTTGTCACAGAAAGACAAACAAGCATTGATTGGAGCAATCCTGTCACCCATATAGCACATGATCAGCTGCAATAACGTATGCTAAATTGTGATGATTAGCAGACCCCAAGAATTTTTTAGATAGGGCAATTTTCCTGAGCCCCTACTTCAATGATGCAGCAGAAAATATCAATCTATTTTCCCCATAGAATCTGAGATACAAAAGTCTGGATCCTTGACTTATACATTAAGCAGAAGACAAAAGCACAGGTTGAACTTGAAACAGCGAAAGAAAATTCCACACAAGGCAATGAGGCACACACAGGGCTGTACAGGCAGCTGTTTATTTCTTGGTAAGGTGTTTATTGCTTCAGGCCAAGAAACAGACTGAAGGAATCAAATAGAGTTCAAAAGGCTGCATGCAAGTGACCAACTTTTCCAACACTCTTGCTTCCCAGGACAATAGCAAACACTGAGGGACCAATAAGGAAACAGCATGCACACCTTTGCTGGCCACCGCTCTGCTGCCAAGGAGGAGCCCTAGCTGGTGCAAATAAATTTGGTATAATATGACAAAGTATAACAAGAAGTCTTTCCAATGTCCATCCTACTTTCTATGGAAAGATTAATGAAACACTGATTATTTAACTGCTCTATGATATGTTAAAATTTTGATCTTTCCATAGAAAATAGGATTATTATTGTAAGATTTTCAGATATAAAATAATTACAAGCACAACTGTAGATGTCCCCATGATGGAATTTGAGTATATATCATATCGGTCTGCTCAATATGAAATATTGATGGAGATGATTTTCCTTAAGCAAAAAAGTCACATGACACAACAAAATGTATAGACAGTATCACATAATTTTTATTACATGTAAAATATCTCCCAGTACAACTATGTCCTCAGATAAGTAGTCTGCATCTGTTTAATTCCATAAAATCTGGTCATGAAATTTTGCTAACCAGCCTAGCTTGATGAAGTTTACAAACAGCAATTATTTACTTGTATGATTAAAAGCATATGGTTTAATTAAAAGACTCTTGACCGGAGCAGAATGTTTAGCATATGAGAATTCTTTTCCTAAAGGGAGATGATAGTTCAGAAACTGTCTCATGTAAATTACAGTGAATTATGGGTTCCATCCTTCCCCTGGTTTGTTCCCTACACTGGAGGTGCACATAAAGGCCCTAGACAGTCAGTGGCATTCATACTGAGTCAGGACTTCCCTGAACCTTCCAGTTTGACAGCATGTACTACTACAGCAACTACAATGGAGGATTAGGGTATGGCTGTGACTGTGGGTGCCTGGCCCTGGCCCCCATGGAGGAGGGTACGGATATGGCTGTTGCTGCCATCTTGTGGGAGATCCTAGCTCTGTGGATTCTACTGAGAGGCTTCTAAGGACAATTTGGGATTTCTGTCCCTTTGTTTCCTGACTCCACTGTTTGGGTTCTCTCCCTTTTCATATAACAGTAATCCCTGTTAGGCTAACTAATTTGGAGAAGAAAGTTAAAATTCAACATTTATCATCTCAATGGAATATAAGCACCTGAAATTGTTACTATAAAAACTTTATTACATGTAATTTGTTCAACATTCTTCCTGTGAGAATAATTTTATTTCAATTTTCAATAAAATCTCCTTTATTGACAATATTGCTGTATTTTTATATTACATTTTCTACACTTGTTATATACTTATGTCTGAGAGAATGTGACTGTAACAGAAACATCTACTTGCTATAAGATGTCAAAATTCAAAAGTCTATGGTCAAATTACTTCTAAATAAAACTTGATTTTGATGAATCCCACATTGAAGTCATCCACATCTGATCCTATTATAAGACTAGTCCATCTGCTGAAATTTCAATGCAAAGAATCTTGCAACAGTATCCATGTGTCATGTCATCATGCTCTGTTTTCAACAGTCTTGGACTGTGTAGAACTTTCCTCATACAGTTGAATATATAGGACCAGACTTTTCATTTTTATATTTGTGTTTCTACTTCACATCATTCTAAATTTGTGTTTTAAAGACTAGATACTCAAAGGGTCAGTGAGATAGCTCTGCAGACTAAGCACCTGCTTAGGTAAGCACAGGGACCAGAGTTCGATCCCTAGGACCACATGCCATACCACCCTTGACCCTGGGACCACTGAGCCAGCTACTGAGTTTAGGAATGGGGGCACACACCTGTAATCCCAATGCTGGGGAGGCTGAAAATAGGAGGATCACTACATGTCTGAACTGCGTAGCGAGACCCTGTACCAAATACATTAAAGAATCTAGCTGAAGAGTATATACTTATAACACATTTCATGTTTGCATACAGGATGGGTCAGGGTATCATTTTTAACTTCAAAATTCTATCTTTGACATTTCCACCTTATTAACACAGCATACATACTAGGTCAGTTCTTTCAAGAAGGAGTAATTTAAAAAAAAGAGTAATCATAAGTTTTACATTCACAATTTCATTTTTGTGAATATAATTTCATTTATATTAAATGAAACTTTCCTCCAAAAAAGGTAAAAGAATCAAAATAGTGTGATTTCAACATCAGTCTAAGATAAATTTTGTCCTAACATTTCATGTCATTTTGACCTTCATCTTGAATTATGAACCTTTCCCCCAAATGACTGATAGAAGACTCTGAACCTTGAAATATCAATATGATGTATGTTACAGATGTTACTATGTAAGAGAAATATATGTGCTTGGAAAAGAGTGTGAGAATTGAAAATTCAGATAAATTTTAAAATAAATTATAAGATTACTTAAGGGCATCTATGATTTGCAAAGTATTGGAGGCCATGGCTCATATTCCCATCATAAATATATACATATATATTTATATTGAATTTCTGTATTTAGTGCAGAGTCTCACTACACAGTTCAGACATGTGGTGATCCTCCTGTTTTCAGGCCTCCTCAGCGCTGGGATTATAGGCCTGCACCCCCACACCTGGACTTGGTGTCTGGCTCAATATGACTGGGGTCTACCAGCACAGCATGCAGTACTGGGGATGAAACTCTGGTCCCTTTCCTTACATAAGCAGACGCTTAGTCTACTGAGCTATCTCACTGGGTCCCTAAAATATTTTAAATCATGTAACTCTCTGATATAGTGCAGTTCTCTCAAAAGGGTGTACACAAAGTCACAGCCTATGTTACAAGTAAAATAAAACCATTCTGCAATGCTATTGATAGCATTTACATGATTCAGCACCTAGGACAGTTCTTGGGAAAAGTAAAAACTGGTGTTTTCAATTTAATGAACAAAGTGAAGACAAATTAATGATCAAGGCTGACAAACTTTTGTTAATATTTTATGGGAATTTTATGCTTAAAAATAAGAGCATGTGAGAAATCATGTCTATTAAAATGTTTACCCATTTATCTCTCCATGGGCTCTCAATGCTCAATTTAAACTCCTTGTCAACATAAGATAAGAGAAGATGAAAATTCATTAGTAATGTAAAGTAGATTTGCCCTCTTCTACCTCTTATCCTACATTTCTGGGGAAATGAATGCATGATAAGAAACACAATATATAAAACCCTCTGATGTTGATGATGTAAGAATTAATTTGTGTGTGTAAAAATCTCTAACAAATTAAAACCAAATTATTTTTTGTATTCCATTGGAAAAACTTTATCAAATTATTTAGTACATTCTTGTATGACACATTTTTAAAGTTCTGATTCAGTAACATTTATTAAACTGTAATTTTAATATTAAAATGAAATATTACCATTTTCATTTTTATCACTTCCATGATTTAAGGTTATAGTTTGTTTTTTTTTGTTTTTGCAGAACCAGGGGATTGAACTCAGGCCCTTGCACTTGCCAGGGAAGCACTTATTCTACTGAGCCATCTCCCCAGCCCCTAAGGTTATAGTTTTGAAACTTAAAATATTTGAGTTTTTTAAATACATAGATAAAAATAGTGATATTAAAGAACTATACATTGACAAGGCCTGGTATTTCAGAAATTCAAATTATTGCTTTTTATTCACAGTCTTATGAAACTCAGTAATACTTTAAAAACATTTAGTAGTAAACCTCTAATATGAAAATGAAGGAAATGAAGGTTTTAAATAGCATGGAGAAAATTAAAAAGTTTGAGTTTAAACATATTATTAACATTTGTTTAATACAAGTAGATTAAATAAAATTATATCAACTATTATTTGTCAGGAGAGTTAAGCTAGAATGAGCAGTTTATCACACTATAAGTGCCTTTATTCATTTTTACAGCCACCACAGGTCAGGCGTGATACATGTTTAGACAAGATACTCTCTTCCATGTGGAAGACAATGCCCCTTACGTGTGGAAGGCTTGGCAGGCTATAAATTGATGAGCTTCAGCTTTTCTTTAGTGTAATCACTTATCTATCAGGAGATGAGTCCAGAATTTCTCTCGTGACAGTTGTGCAGAGTTTCAAGACAACACATACAAAAGCCTGAGATTTTTAAGAGTCTAATTCAGAAATCCATTCTTTCTATGAGTATTTAGGCCATATCCCAATGTAAATGTCCAAAAGATAAAAAACTCTGAAATTGGAAATTCCAAACTGTTGACATTCCAACAATAAAATTCTACCAAAATGTACTTAAAATTAAAGAAAATATGTTTACAATTTAAAAAAAATATTTACTTGAAAATCATATTAAAACAGGGCTGGCCTGATAGCTCAGGGAACTAAAGTGCCTGCTTAGGCAGAGCACAGAGGCCAGGTTTTGATCCCTGGCTTGCTGTGCCAGCCTTGCCCACAGGACATACTGAGAGGGAGTTTGAGACTGGGTGTGGTGGCGCATGCCTGTAATCCCAGCACTTGGAAGGTTGAAAACAGGAGAATCTGTATGAGTCCAATCTACATAGTAAGACACTGCATACCCTGTAGAAACTGTCCTAAATACAGAAAAAGAAATCATATCAAAATATTACAGAGAATTTCATGGTCTAATTTATTCAACTTTTGTTAGGCAAATAATAATTACCATGTTTTTTTCAAGAATAAGCAAACCAGGTACATTAACAACGCCTGAGTATTGCATTATGAGTCATACTCAGAAAAAATAGGCCAAAAACTGAAATCTATTTAACACATCACCATGGTTGATAAATTTGAATACCCATCTTTTAAACTATAGTCACCTGAATTACTTTAAAGTCATAAAAACTGATAAAATTGATATTTAAAATGATGAGTTAAAACTGTCATCACACAAAAAGTCATCCACAGAGAAAAGATCCTTCAAAAATCATGTATTTCACAAATGTAGACATTTATTTATTTAGTGAGGAAGTTTCAATATTTTTTCACACACAATGTTGATATGTAACTTATTATATTGTGATACAGTGCTTTTACGAGGTAGGACGTGCAAAAAAATCTGCATTAAAATAGAATTAAAAGTCTTAGGCACTCTCTACATCATCGATCACTTTCCTCTGTGGCCTCATGATCTCCTTGAACAGAAAATTTGGGACACCACTAAGTGTGCCTAAGGAGAGTCATCTAGAGAGAAAACATTCTCTCAGGATTTCACAGAGAGCATATTGGTCAAGCAATGGCCATAACTCATCCACATGGCTGACACTGACGAAAGATCTACAAACTGCTATACAGGGTTTCAGGATAAATTCTGAGAGGATTTGACTGACCTTGTCAGGCACAACAGTTGTTTCTTGTTATACAGGTCTTGCTTTATCTTGGTCTTCACCATCCAGCAGAAAAGTATAAAACTGAAGTATAAAAAAGTAAAGCCATATTAATATGCTGAGCTGTAAAAGGCTCAAGTCAGCATCTTCTGACATTGCCAGTC
>NW_004524840.1:2378950-2380332 GCF_000260255.1 Octodon degus
TGCACATAAATTATTTCAGAATCAGTTGGGGGATTCCCTGGTTTCTTCAGGGAAATATGGCTATAGTTCTTTAACACTCCTTTAATTTCATCACCTGGAAGAAGGACCCATGCGCACAAATCAGCCATTTTTTTAGCTGAATGCTGAAGGACTATGACTTGCTCCTTTTCTAGAATTTGACTTTCTATTCCTCTTAAGTGTACATTTAAAAAATGAGAATTGACTTTTCAGCCTTTCCATTTTCCTTTTGGGAATTTCAATATTTTAGAATTAAATCTTAAAGAATTGTAATTTTTGGAGGGATTGAACATCAGAGATTTTACACTTTAGGGATTTGATATTCAGAGGTTTCAAATTTATGATGTAGTGTGCAGTGTTATATCATTTGGAATTCTAATCAATATTATTCTACAGCAGTTTTTTGGCCAAAGCAAGTTTAAAGGTTGGAAGAAATTTTAATAGTGGAAAACTTCCAATTCTTGTTAAGAGAATCTGTGAAATCTTATTACAATACCCATAAATACAAAGAAGAGAGAATAATTTATAGACCTTAGTGAACAATCTACCACAATGGTATTGTCAATTCATTTTATAAATTCTGGAATAAGTATAGGTATATTCAGAGACGTTTTATTCATGATTGATTAGGAAAAATAATCTGCTCTAAGAACTGTCTTATAATGAAAGACAGAAAACAAGAAAATGAATTAAGAAATGTGTCACTTAATTACTCAACCATGGTTTTTCATGAAAAAAAATACATATACCTTATATGTATCGCAAGTAAAAATAGTACTTAACAGCCACTGGAGATGCAAAAGAAGCAATCATAAGTGAATATTCTCACTACTCTATTTTACATATTTACTAGACTTTAAAAAACTGTGGGAAATAGAATAAAAATAATTTTTCTTTGATGAGTTTTTTTCTTTCTGAGATGAATTAATTCATAGAAAAATATCTATAGTAAGGACCAGCCTCACACGTAGTTAACACTATAATGCTGTCTTGTTTTACCTCAAGTGCAACATGATTTTGAGCTTTCGTAACCTTCACATACCTTATGAAAACCTGTCATTATTTTAAATAAGCATAAACAAAAATGCTTTAGTCAAGGTGTTCTCACTAACCAAGTTTCTGACAAATGCAGCATTAGAAAGAGTAGAACTAGTACTGAGTTGTTTAAACATATATTGATCAGGCTGGTGAGATAGCTCAGTGGCCAAAACACCCGCTTCAGTAAGCTTAGGCAAGCACACAAGGACTGCAGTTCAATCCCCCACACCGCATGCCATGCCAGCCCTGCCCCCAGGGTGGGATGAGCCTATCACAAAAATAAATGAATTAATTAATTGAATAAATAAGACATATGTTGATCATCC
>NW_004524840.1:2383491-2384052 GCF_000260255.1 Octodon degus
AGATTTAATGCAATCCCTATCAGACTACCACCGATATATGTCACAGACATGGAGAAATAATTCCTAAAATTTATCTGGACCCAGAAAAGACCTATAATAGCAAAGTCAATTCTGGACAATAAAGACAAGGCAGGTGGCATTACCATTCCTGACTTGAAATTATACTACAAGGCTACTGTGATAAAATCAGCATGGTACTATCATCAAAATAGACCTGAGGATCAATGGAATAGATTAAAGGACACTGAAGCCCCTATAAACACACTCAGCCACCTTATCTTTGACAAAGGGGCCAAACACTCACTAGAAGAAGGATAGCCTCTTTAATAAATGGTGCTGGAAAAACTGGCTCTCTACATGCCGAAAACTGAAACTTGACCCAGGTCTATCACCATGCACTAAACTAAAGTCAAAATATATTAAAGATCTAAACATTAAAGCAGAGAGACACTAAATCTCCTGGAAGAGAAAGTAGGAGGAACTCTTGAAGACATAGGGGTAGGCAAAGAGTTCATGGACAGTAATCAAATCGCACGGGTAGCAGTTGAAAGAATTAACAAC
>NW_004524840.1:2386403-2393192 GCF_000260255.1 Octodon degus
AAAAAAATATATGCAAGATTAAGTATTTAAATTTAATTATCAACATTTAAAACTTAGTGATTAAATTAGGTAAAAACTTTGCTAGCGTTTTAATATAAAATGTGAGGATAGATTTTACAGGAATGTAAGGAAAAACACTTTAACCGCTCATGATTTGATCACAGGAAAGCTGACTCAGTTGCAAAGGTGTTTTGCATACAAATATTTCATATTGTTTGGGGATATAAAGATTTTGAACATGTGCTGATGAAAATTCACAGGAAATCCTGTATTTGATCAGGAGGTCTTATTATGTGTCCCACATACTACCGAGAGTGTGTATCAAAGACCAGTGTAGATAGAGATGCCCAAACTAAAGGAGGATTCCCCGACCCTCACCAGAGTTTTCCACTTACGGAAACAAATGCCACTGCATCAACTACTGTGGTGTCTGCATGCAGCTGTCATGGCCTGCAGTGTGGTTTCCTTAGCTTCAGTTTTGCTGGTGCAGCCCTTGTCTACCACTGCGGATGTAGCCATTAGCGCTGGCTTCTGATGCCCATCTTGTTAGGGGAGATTCTGCTCCAATGCTTTCACTGACAAGCTCACAAAGACACTCAAGCCTTTGGTCTCCTTCATGTGGCCTCTCTGAGCCTATCTCCATGACTCTTCAGATGAACATTCCCTTTGCTATTCTACAGAATCAAATTCATCCTGAAGTATCTATAATAATAAAAAGAATTGTTGAGAAACTATAACTTTCTTTTAATTCCTCGAATCACCTGAACTATTTCACAAATTTTTGGAAATTTTTTCTTTGATATTGTGATGTCATTAAAGTGTTTACTCAACATCTATGTGAGAAAATGTACATTTTTTATTTTAATATAGCTCTATCTTAACGAAAAGGCATATTTGTGGCATTTAAATTTATGTATCTTCATTTTTGTATATGTACATCTGTATTTTGTGTCTCTGTGTCCATGTGTCTATGTCTCTGTGTCCGTGTCTATGTTCATGTGTTTGTGTGTCTCCACATTTTAGTTGACCTGGTAAATAACATGAGAAATAAGAAAATATGAAAGCAAAAACAGACTTCAGAGCAGCCCGAGGCAACACTGATACCAGGAAAAAAGCACGTGCTACCATTTATTTATTTATTTTTTATTTTATTGAGAAACCAATATCAATGAGACAATTTCAAAACTGATTAATAGGACAGTTTAAATAATTAACATATTGTACATTGTTATCTTCCTAGTGGTCATCCATAGCACAAGATGCAGACAGAATATCCTGTCCAAACACTATTAGTACAAATCTTTCTTCTCACTGAATTAAGAGAAAGTAGCTATATATCTATCCTATTATTCATATATAGATACAAAATGGTCCTTCCTTTGTATCGTCTTTTTTTGTTTAGTCCTGTCAGAAATGGGTGTTCCATCAGCATCCAAATACTATAGGTGCATGAATTCAACAATCCAACACAGTCCAGCAGTCCACAATAGTAGTGGGTTATCCACAGAAGTTGTTGACTTGAGCCTTTCACAGCTCAGCATATCAATATGGCTTTACTTTATATATCTCAGTTTTATACTTTGCTGCTGGATATTAAGACCAAGATAAAGCAAGACCTGTGAAACAAGAAATGTAACTTTTGTATCTTATAAGGTCAATCAAGTCCCCTCAGGATCTATCCTGTAACCTTGCACTGCAGTTTGCAGATCCCTTGTCAGCGTCAGCCATGTGGATGAGTCATGGCCATTACTTGACCAACCTGCTCTCTGTGAAAGCCTGAGAGAATGTTTTCTCACCAGGTGACTCTCCCTAGCCACACTCTACATCATCAATTATATTGCTTTGTGGCCCCATAATCTCCTTGATCAGAAAACTTGGAACACAACTGAGTTACATGATACCATAGTACAGGTTCTCCTATGTCCTGAGTCTCCACTGACCGTGAAAGGCTATAGTCAAACCGCTGGCTTTCCTTGCAGCCCTTCTATCTCTCCAATCTTTGGCCTGCAAACATTGATTGTCAACCCTCCAGAAGAGAAGCTCATCATTACTTTACATCCCATGGAGTTGGGTTTAACTTCACTGTCTAAATATCAAACATCCTAGGCATAATACTGAACAGGTATTTTCCATCAAGTATTGATAGGCTAAACATTAAGTCCCTACAGAATATGGAGACAAAAATTTTAAAAATGAAAGCTATTTAAAGAATGTGAATAAACAATTACATATTTTTACACAGATATCTAGACATCCAACCATACACAGCATTGTAGCAGCACAGTCCCATGAAATTCCCTCCATCACACTCTTAGACCCTTGCTCTCAGTTTTCACATGTT
Source organism: Octodon degus (assembly GCF_000260255.1). NCBI lineage: Eukaryota > Metazoa > Chordata > Mammalia > Rodentia > Octodontidae > Octodon > Octodon degus. The sequence goes on from NW_004524840.1 coordinate 2,388,745, forward strand.
TCCGTATGGATAGCTCTTTCCACCTCTTCATCCTCTACAAACACAATTTCTGCATGCCTCTCTGGCATGTTGAAAAGCCATTCTTTCCATAGCAAGGAAAACTCCATTCTGTGGTGCCCTTAGATTTTATTGCTTCAAATATTATTCAACCTGTTTCTAATATAAAGGATGTCCCTACATGCAAATATAGGAGTCACAGCAAGATGACAGAATGCTAAGCAATACAGAAAAGACCTCTCCAAGTGCTGTCATCCAAACACTGAGACATAACAACATGGGGCAGTTAGGAAAGAGGGAAGCAAGTCACCCCAGTCCCCTGACAGAAATGAGACATGAATTGAAGCCCACACAGAGAGTGAAGAAAGAAACTACCGTGAAGAAAAGGCGGTTCCCAAAGGCACCTTATCTATGAAATGGGAAACACTGCAAGAGAAGAGAGGAGCTGCCTGGCAAGTGCTGGTGACCACAGAGGTCTCCATAGAGGGACATGGCAGTGGAGCATAATAGTAGGTGAGAAAGACTGCACTAGCTGCAGGTGAGTGAGAGGGTTAAGCTGGCCCATACATCAGAGTGACTGACAGGGAATCATCTCTGAGAGAGAAACATAGAGCCCAGAACTCAGAGTGGCTGCCTGCTCCACCTAGTGGCTCCCAGTTGGGCCTAGGCCCATGGAAGGTTGCAGCTGGCAGAGGGTGCAGGCTCTCTGGCTTTCGGAGATAAATCTGTAAGGACAAGGATGCTGTTTCCATTCATTGTTTACCAGTGACAGCTGAGACAATCCAAGAAGTGGTCTCTTTGTTGTGGTTGTTTTTGTTTTCTTGCCTCTTTTGTTTTGTTGTTGTTCTTTTTCTTTTTCTGTTTCTTTTTCATTCTTTTCTTTCTCCTTCACTGTTTGAACTTGTATTTATGAGTGTAAATGCAGTTTCTATCCTCTTTGTGGTTGTGGTTCTGTTCAGTTTCTTTTTTTTATGTATTTAGTACAGGGTCTACAGGATCTTACTACACAGATTGGACTCTTAGTGATCCTTCTGTTTTCAGCCTCCCAAGTACTGGGACTACAGGCATGCGCCACCATGCCCAGTCTCAGTCGCCATCTCAGTGTGCCCCAGAGGCAGGGCTGGCATGGCACGCCAGGGATCAAACCCCACATCTGCCTAAGCAGCCACTTTAGTCTATTGAACAATCTGGTTGGCCCTTATTCAGTTTCTTTTTGTCTCTTTCCCTCACCCTCCGATCTCCTGCACAAGTTTCTTCGAGTTACCCTGATCCTCCTAAGTCCTCCAGTTTTCTAATCCTGTCCTTCTCTTTCACTGCTCTATTTTCTCACTCATGTTAAACTTTAACTCCTGAGGTCAAAATTGACATACTAAAGTCTTGTGTACCACATATATTTTCCATGGTTTGTTTTAGATTTTCTTATATAATCATGAATGTGCTTCATACAGTTACAGGGAGAAAATTAATAGTTATTTAAGTCTGCCATTTCTTAGGCTTCATTTAATGTTACTGTTATTAGTACCATTATTGCCAAAAGGGACATAATTGTTCTAAATAGAGATTACAGGCATCTCAGAAATTAAACAAAAAAAAAAGAAAGGAAAAGAAAAGAAATAAAACAGGAAAGAAGGAAAAGAAAAGAAAATGAGGAGACATTTAAATGAGATATAGCCCCAAATAGCACCAAAGGCAACCACAGGGGACAATGAGATAAGAAAATATGAAAACCACCCACTTGGGCTCACGGTAAGAACAATGCAATTTAAGCTCTAGGAAAAAGAAATTAAATCAAAACTAATCCCTCAGACAATTGCAGAGATGGTGCCCACAATGAAAATCAGTCTTAGTGATATTTAGAGCAGGATGGTCAAAAAAGTAGATGAGCTAAAAAAATTATGAATGGTTAGCATAGAAAAGTAATGGAATCCATAAGGCATCATTAAGCAGATTTCTGGGAAAATAAAAATTCTCTTTATTCTTTTTTTTCTTTTTAAATGTATTTAGTAAAGGTCTATAGGGTCTCACTACACAGATCAGACTTGTGATCCTTCCTGTTTTTCAGCCTCCCAAGCCCTGGGAGGCACATGCTACCATGCCCAGTCTCAATTGTTGTCTCAGCATGCCCCAGGAGCGGGGCTGGTACTGCAGGCCAGGATTGAACTCCCAGCCCCTGTATTTGCCTAAGCAAGTGCTTTAATCTGTTGAGCTATCTGGCTGACCCCAGGAGAATATTCTATTGCAAGTATTTTCAGCAGATTAAACCCATGTGAAGATAAGATCTCAGATATAGAAAACAGACTTGCAGCTAGCAACCATGAAAGTAAAGATTTCTTAAAAATAGCAAAAGACCATGAAAAATGAATACAACAGCTGCTAGATGATGCAAAGAATAACTTAAAATTGATTAGAGTTGGTATAAGAGCAGGAGATAGCACAAATGATATTAAAATTGCTCGCAGTTGGTATCCAGAAAATTTCCCTAGTATAGAAAAAAAATTGATGTAGAATTATATGAAGCATATGGAGCTCAATGGGCCAGGACCAAGAAAAGAAAATCTACAGCCAGGCATATCATAGTCAAGATTCAAGAAATCTAGAAATCAACACATAAGTAGAACATTAAAAACTATCAAGGAAAAAGAAACAAACTACCCATAAAGGAAACCTATCAGAATCACAGCTCATTTCTCAGCACAAACCCTTAAGTTAAGGAGAGCTTAGAGTGAAGTATTTCAAGCTCTAAAGAGAAACAATGTTCATCCCAGATTTGTGTAACCTGGAAAACTATCTTTTAAAGCCATTGGAGAAATAAGATACTTTGATTACAAAGAACAGCTGAGGAAATTTATGGCCACTAAGCCAGGAGCCCAAAATGTTTTGAATGACATTCTAGGAAGATAAAACAACCACAAAAACCCATATGAAAGAATTCACTAGACAAGGCAAACAAATAGACAGGGAAGAAGATACACAGTCGGGGGATTTCGACAGCAGGAAAAAAAACATGACAAGGATAACTCAAAGCATATCAGTTGTCACTATCAATGATAACAGCCTCAATTCACCAAGCAAAGGACACAGATGCAGAATGGATCAAGAAGCACGATCTAACAATATACTGCATACAAGAAACACATTTAACTTGAAAATAATTTCATAGATTAAAAGTCAAAGGATGGAAAACAGTGTTCTGCAACAGGAACACAGGAGGAAAAAAAGGAAGGGTAGCTATTCTAATTGCAGAAAAAGCAAATTTAAAGCCAAGACTGATTAATAGACATAAAGAAGGTCACCACATTCTTATAAAGGGAGCAATCCAGGAGGAAGAGATAGCACGCATGAGTACATTTGCAACAAATATTAGTGCACCCATCTATATAAAATAAATATTAATTGGCATGAAAAATGAAATGAGTACTAATACAATTGTATTGGGGGATTTCAATACTTCACTCCACAAAAAGGCAGATCAACTAAACAAAAAATGTCAACAATGAAATATTAGAACTGAATGAAACTGTTGAGTAAATGGGATTAGTAGATGTCTACAGTGTTCCCTGATCCAACATCAGAATACGCATTCTTTTTAGCTGCATATAGGGTGTTCTCCAAAATAGACCACATACTAACACATATGACATGGTTAAGTAGATGCAAAGGAACTGAAATTATCTCATACATATTATCAGACTATAGTGCAATAAAATTGGAAATCAATGGTAAAAGAAACCAGAAGAAATTCATAAAAACATGGAAAATAATTAGCACCCTCCTGAGTATATAATGAGTCACAGATGAAATTAAAGAAGAAATTAGACCATTTCTACAGATAAATGATGATGACAATGCAACATATCAGAATTGTGGGACACAATGAAAGCAGTCTACAAGGAAAATTTATAGCACTGAATACCCATATCAGGAAAAATAGAGCAAGCACAAATAAACAACTTAATATTGAACCTCAACCTTCTAGAAAAAGAAGAACAGACGAAGCCAAAAGTTTTACACAAGAGAAATTATAACGATCAGACCAGAAGTTAATGTTTTGGAGAGTAAAAAGCAATACAAAGAATCAATGAATTAAATCAATGAATTGAACCCAAATGGAATTCACATCAGGGATGCAGGGATGGTTCAACATATATAAGTTAAAAAATGTAGTACACCACATTAATAGAGACAAGAACAAAAATCATATAATCATCTCAGTAGATGCACAGAGAGCCCTTGACAAAGTCCAGCACACATTCATGATAAAAATCCTAGAGAGAGTCCTAGCCCAGGTCCGGTGAGTGTGCGGAGAGTTTCCTGCTACCCTGCGCCAGCGGGACCAGTCCCAGCCCAGGCACAGCGTGGGCCGGACCCTCTCCCAGCCCCTCGGGCTGCCCCCCACCACTCCGCAGTGCCTCCCCCCCCCGCCCGCCGAGTAGGATTTTCTGCCGAGTTCC
>NW_004524840.1:2399690-2400739 GCF_000260255.1 Octodon degus
TATATAGTTGCATTCTCTTAATGAATAGAATGATTTTTTCTAATGGTGTTTGTAAGTAGGATCACAAGTCTGCATCTTGTACAGCAATTAACCACTGAGAAAAATATATGCACTATATTATTTGTTGAAACTGTACTTTTGATTTGATTTGAAACTTTCTCATTGCTATATGTTTATCAATAAAACTTTGAAAAAAAATCCTAGAGAAAATAATAATAAAGTTCTTTATTTGAATCTAATAAAAGTTATCTATGAGAAACCAGCAGCTAATATCATACTAAATGGACAAAAACTGAAAGTTCTCACTCTAAAATCAACAATAAGACAAGTATGTCTACTGTTTCCACTCTTACTCCTGGAACATTTAGCCAGAACAATTAGACAAGAGAGAGATAAATAAAGGAATAATAGTGGGAAACAAAGAAGTAAAATTATCATTATTTTCACATGACATGATACTTCACAAAAAAAGCCCAGAAAGTCCAGTAAAAAACTCCTAGATGTAATAAGTAAATGCAATAGCATAGCTGGATGCAAAGTTAACACTCAAAAATCAATACCCTTCCTATAAATAAGCAACAAAATCACTGAGGGAAAAATTAGAGAAAAAACACCTTTCACAGTACCATTCCCCCAAACGCAAAATACCTAGGAATCAATCTAACTAAGTGTGTAAAGGACCTCTATGTTGAAAGCTTAGCATTCCAACAGCATATTTCATAGAATTAGAAAAAAGAAAACATCCTCGAATTCACTTGGAACCAGAGAAATTGTAGAATAACAGGACAGTTCTGGATAACAAAGGCAAGACAAGAGGCATCACAATCCCTGACTTGAAATTACACTATAAAACTACTGTGACAAAAGAAACATAGTAGTAGCTCCCTCAAAAAAAAGAGAGAAAAGAAAGAAAGAAGAAAGAAGAAAGAAAGAAAAAGAGAGAGAGAGAGAGAGAGAGAGAGAGAAAGAGAAAGAAAGAAAGAAAGAAAGAAAGAAGAAAGAAAGAAAGAAAGAAAGAAAGAAAGAAAGAAAGAAAGAAAGAAAGAAAG
>NW_004524840.1:2400839-2403222 GCF_000260255.1 Octodon degus
AAAGAAAGAAAGAAAGAAAGAAAGAAAGAAAGAGAGGGAAAGAAATAAAAAAAAGAGAAAATAAAAACCAAACAACAAAAACAGACCCAAAGATCAATGGAACAGGCTAGAACATACAAAAGCAACCCAGACATATTCAACCACCTTATTTTAACAAAGATTCCAAATGCATACACTGCAAGAAACATAGTCCCAAGCTGGGGATATAGCTAAATGGTCTAAGCACCTGCCTGTCAAGCTCAAGGATCCAAGATCAATCCCTGGTACTACTCTCCATGCTGACCTTAGAACCCAGAGCATGCTTTGCACACCTGAAACGTGAACTGCATAAAAAAGCCCTGTATTTAATAATTGAATAATTAATTAATTAATTCAACAAAAAAGAAACATATCCTCTTTAATAAGTTTTACTGGAAAAACTGGCTCTGCACCTGTCAAAATTTAAACTGGACCCGTATCTTTCAGCATGCACCAAACTAAATTAAAAATGGATTGAAGATCTAAATATTAAGACAACTGGGCCAGCCAAATAACTGAGTGGATTAAAGCACTACAAGCAGGGGCAGGGACTGGGGGCTTGATCCCAGGGTCTACTGTGCTGGGCCTGCCCCAGGGGCATACTGAGACAGTGATTGAGATTGGGCGTGGTGGCACTTGCCTGTAATCCCAGCACTTGGGAGGCTGTAAATAGGAGAATCGCTAGGAGTTCAATCTAGTAGTGAGACCCTGAATGCCCTGTAGACCCTTCCCTAAAAATAGAATAAATAAATAAATGTTAATACAAAAACATTAACTCTACTGGAAGAAAAAATAGGTAAAACTTTTGAAGACACTGGTGTAGGCAAACACTTTATGAATAAAACACAGATAACACAGGAACTATCACATAGAATTAACAATTAGGACCTTGTGTTACTGGCAAGACTTTGTACAGCAAGAGTAGAGTGAAGAGATAACCCACAATGTTGGAAAAAATGTTTGCCAGGTGTTACTCAGACAAAGGTTTACTATTGAGAATGTACAAATAACTTTAAAATAGTAGATCTCTCAAATTTAATGACCAAAAAAATGGGAATCAGAGATGAATACACACTTCTTAGATGGAGGAGTGTAAGTGGCAGAAAAATATATGAAAAAATGTTCAACATCATTGGTCATTGAAGGGTTGCAAATGCAAGTAACACTAAGATTCCATCTCAGCCCCAAAAGAACGGCTATTATTAAGGAATAGACCAATAACAAATGCTGGAATGGCTGTAGGGAAAAAGGAACTCTTTTCCCCTGTTAGTGGGAGCATAGAACACTACAACCAGCATGGAAAACAGTGTGGACAGTCTTCAAAAACTAGGATTAGAGGCCCCATTTGATCCACCAAGTCCCCTTCTGGATATATTCCCAGAAGAAATAAAGCCTCATAGCACAGGGATATATGTGCTGCCATATCTATAGCAGCACAGTTTATAATAGCTGGACCTTGGAAACAACCCAAATGCTCATCAACTGAGGTAGGATTAAAACAAAAAGCACATGGTATTTTCATACAATGGAGTTACTCAGCTGTAAAGGATACATGGGAGACTTTTATAGGTAAATGGGTACAACTGAGTCCATATTCATGTGGAGTAAATCAGATACAAATGTGTAAACATCTTATTGTTTTCATACTATGAGAAGCTGAAAGAGAAATGTGATCTAAGCTGTACAAAAGATATTGCAAAATGGGAAGAAACTTCAAATGGAAAGAGAAACTGATTTATGAGAATGGACAAAAAGAGAAAAACATATCAATATCTATCTACCTATCTACCTATCTATCTATATGATAGTTAAGAAAGTTTAAAACTATATATCTATCCTAGCCAGTTTGAATACACAGATACAAAATGGATATTCATCTGTATATCTTTTTTTTTGTTAAGTTCTGTTATTTGGATATTATAGGGGTGTTAACTCAGCAAAATAATCTAAAAAAGTTCAATAGTCCATAATAGTATTGGGTCTTCCACTTGACTGGCAAAGTCAGTAATTGTTGACTTGAGTCCCCTACAGCGCAACATAACAGCATGGCTTTACTTCTTATATTTCGTTTTTATACTTTTCTTCTGGGTGGTTAAGACCAAGATAAAGCAGGACCTATGCAACAAGATTTGTAGCTTTTGGGTCTGATAAGGTCAGTGAAATACCCTCAGGATTTATCCTGAGATCCTGTATCTCAGATTGTTTGTCAGTGTCAGCCATCTGCATGAGTCACGACCATTGCTTGGCCAGTGTGCTCTCTGTGAAAGCCTGGAGAATGTTTTCTCTCCATGTGACTCTCCTTAGGCACACTCTACATCATCAATCACTTTCCTCTTTGGCCCCATAATCTCCTTGATCAGAAAAT
>NW_004524840.1:2409208-2413234 GCF_000260255.1 Octodon degus
TTTATTTTAGAAAAGAATTGTGCTCCTATTTCCTTTATAACTTTCTGCTGTTGCTTATTTACTGTCGACGCTATTGATTCATGCATTTGAGCCAAGTTAGTGTCCTCTGCACTTGTTTTGGGTGGGCATTGGTTTTCCTCCATATGTTTCTGCTTTTGATTCTTTATTGCAGATGTTATTAATTCAGGGATTTCTTTTTTTATTTCCAATCTGAGTTCCTCTATACCTTTCTTCAGCTGTTTCTTTATTTCAGAAGCTGTTTATTCATTGCTTTCACCTGTGTTATTCCCAATTTGTTCTGTGTTAGTGTCCTCTACACTTGTTATTGGTGGGCTTGTGTTCTGAGGTTGCATTTTGTTCCTTCTTTTCATTTTGTGTAGCCCTGTCTTCTGACCTTTGCTGTAGATCTTTGTTGCAGTTATAACCTTAGCACGTACTGAAGTTCAGGTGCAGATCTATAAAGTTTGGATTTATCCTGCTGTGCCTGGTTTTGATCTGGCTGCTGTGCTCAGCTCCTTCCTGCTGCTGCACTTGGGGGTGAACCTGTTGTGCCCCTCTGGCAAGATATTCTGCTCCTGGAGTAGCTGGTTGGTTCTATCCTCTACACTCTCTGCAGGCATTGCAGCTGCAGGGTTTCACCTTAGGGCTGTATGCCAGGCCTGAGCTGAATCTGGACGGGACAGGATGGAGTAGGAGGGAGAGGCAGCTCTCAAACACACTCACCGGACCTGGGCTCAGACTGGATCTGGGGGTTCCTGGAATACGGCACATATTCCTACCTTGTATGCGGGATGTGTGGGGATACTATGGATTGATGGGGGTGTCCCAAGGGGGTGGAAGAGGGTTTCACCCATGCTGTTCCTGGGCTGGAACCAGTATTAAGTCCCACTGGGGCAGGGTAGCCAGAAGCTCTCCCACACACTCACTGGGCCTGGGCTTGGACTGGGTCTGGGGGTTCCCAGAACGCAGAAATTCCTACTAGGTTGGTGGGGTGTGGGAGGTGCTGCAGAGTGGCGGGGGCCATCCCAAGGTGGTGGAAGAGGGTCTCACCCAAGGTGCGCCTGGGCTGGAACCAGTAGTAGGTCCTGCCGGTGCAGGGTAGCCAGAAGCTCTCCCACACACTCACCGGGCCTGGGTCTCTGTTTTGTTTCTTGACATTTAAAATTTTAAAATCACACTAAGTTCAAAGATAGTAAAAGAGTCTTATCTGAAACAAGCTTACTCCATCACTCAACCAGAATCTACATATTGCTTGAATATCTAATGAGGATCACTCTTTAGGTGTAGCAAGTAATTAACATCTCAATGAAAGGAAACTTAACCTCAGGAATTATTTTATGCTTTTATAAAAAAATCACTGGATTTTCATTCATTGTTTGAGGATTTCCTTTGAAGTCATACAAGTTCATTTTCCAATTCACTTGAAATTACTACCTATGTCTATAACTCAGTTTAGAACAGTGGGAAACAGAATTATCTTGGATAAGATGGTAATCTGGTAGTGTCTCATTATGAGTGCAATTTTTTAAAAATTCGATTTGTAGCAAACTTTAATATTTGGAATAAAACATTACTATGTACCTGTTTATATTTGAAATGCCAACAATAAGAAAGGTATTATAAAAAATCAATGCACATGGTGCACATGGCCAAACTGAAAGCAAAATTTGTAAATCATTTTAGAAGCTTGCAATATACTTATTGTGTAATATAATAAACCATTTAAACAGAATAAGCACTATTCAATGAAAAATTTCTCCTCAAAAATATCTAAAGTCTTCTCATACCAACAATAATTTGATATCTTAAAATGCTAATAAAAAACAATGATCTATAATCCTAAATAGTATTTACTAGATTATCATGAGCAATAAATATTTATGAAACAAATTCATCTTGATTGTATTGAGAGCTCCTTTAACTCTTCTGATGAGAAATTAGAATTCACTGGAGCCATCTTTGTAAACTTTAAGCAAAATGGGACAAAATTACATTTGACAGATGATACAGTACATCTCTTCAAGAGCATATTTGTGTATAGATTTTTATTGAAGTTCTTCACTATCATCTGAAGCAAGATTACATTCAAACACCTCGTTATGTTCCTTTTGCTTTTGTCAACTGTATCTATAAAGGATCAGAAAAGGTTGCCAGGTTCCCTCCACTACTTTGAAAATGTTCACCTCAGGAAAAACCCTGGCACAGGCTCATTGACCTAAATCTCTTCCTTTGTGGAGCACCAGTCTCCTCAAATAAGAAAAAAAGTTCCATGAGTTTCTGACTCAGCAAAAACTTCTGCAGACTCACTCTGCAGAAAACACAAAGAGCAAATGTGAAACTGATAATTCCTGAAAATCAATCGTACAGGCAATTTTTATATTCACAAATCGAAATTCAATATGATTTGCAATCTGAGAATTGGTTACGGATATAGAGAGAACAGGGATATGCATATACTTTTATATTCACAACCCTGAAAATTCACATTTTTTGTTTTCTTGTAAGTGAACTTATTATGTCTTTAATATTGAGATTTCTGAGAACTATTTAGTCTAGTCCAACCTCATGTATATTCTATTTTCGTATATGCATTTATTGCTTTGCATAGAATTTATCTTTCAATTTAGGAAATCATTATTTTAATATTTATTACCTCAAATATGTAACACAGAGTACAATCATTAGAGTCAGACCATGTTTTAATTTCACTTGTTTCAGTGACAAGAAAAAAGAAACCATCATCCTACAGTAAACATTTTGGAAGTACCTGTTCATCATCTCAATGTTGGATGTCTCCAATTAAAATAATAGAATTTAATGTAGCTTCCTGGGAATAATTTAACATTTTCAAATAGCTTTGCAACTTTGTTATAATTTGCTCTGAATGAGAAAACATCTTAATTAGGAAACCTAATTTTAATGTTAATATTAATGTCATACTTCATTCATTAAAAGTCATCAGCATGTAGTTGGTCCTCATTGAATATTACCTAAATGAGGGTACACCATTTTCTTAAATGATGGTACATAGGAAACCACGTAACTTTAATACATTTCACTAGTTTAATTGGGAGCAGGAGAGGAAATAAATCTGTGCAACTCTATACAAACACCCATGAGCCAAATCTCACTGCCCAAGAGATGACATAGTGCATAGTATACTGCTTCAGGGAATCTGCACACAGGAGTGATAGAAAGTCCGAGTTTGGGAGACCTTCTTTTTCTTTTACCTCACCATTTTTATATATGATAGATGTCTAACAGATATCATTTTGTTTGGACAGTACAGTAGCTTAATGTTATTGGTTAGAAAAATTATCTTTCAATAGAATCAATTTTGTTTACTTTTTAAACACAAGATAAAAATAAATACATTGCTTACAAAATGCAATAATGCACCTCTATGTGGACTGCTGACATTATTTGAATGAGTATTCTGAAATATCAGGACAACACTGCTTACAAGCTGTGGAAGCAACAATAAAACATCTAAAAGACTCTGCACTCTGCAATTGTCAACATTCAATCTGAGAAGCTATGTTCTCTCCTACTTGAGTGAACTTTCAATTTCTAACTGCATGAGCCATAATAGAAACATCTGTGATGTGTAATCTTCAATTATGGGCTGCTTATTTGAAGGACAATATTCTGGTTGAGTAGTTTCTATCAAGATTTTGCCTGAGCAGCTTGACCTACAAGACACATCATTTCTTTCCTAACTAACCCGCCATCAATACTCATCTCAAGCATGAAAAATTTAGCTGTCATTATTATGAAAACAACAGTATACATACAGTATTTCCCATTTCAGTTATCCTAAATGGGATAACTTAAAATTTATACAAATCTTTACACTTTGTCATTTATTCTTATGCATGTTTATTTCAAATGAGAAAATGTTTAATAAACTGTACTCTATTGTAAATTTTTGCTTTATCATATTTATATTATCTTCCACTTTTTTCTTCTTTTTATTTTTATGGGTATGTGTATGGGAGGGAGAAGAACAAAAATATATGGTAAGAA
>NW_004524840.1:2414469-2420411 GCF_000260255.1 Octodon degus
AAAAAAAAAGTTATATTGAGGGACATTTCCATCCCTAAATTAATGCTGACAATGACATTCTAACAGACCAGTATGCATGCTAAGCATTATTTGGGCAATGGAAAATCTGCATTAATTATTTGAGCAAATATTCAATAAGCATAGCACTAGATAAATCTTTTTCCGATGAAGGCTTTAATTTCTTTATTAGAGAAGGGTCTACAGGGTGTTCAGGGTCTCACTACTAGTTCAGATTCATAGTGATCCTCATGTTTACAGACTTCCAAGAGCTGGGATTACAGGCATGCGCCACCACACCCAGTGTCAATTGCCGTCTCAGCGTGCCTCAGAAGCAGGGCCAGCATGTAAAGTCTGGGGATTGAACTCCCAGCCCCTGCACCTGCTTGCAGGTACTTTAATCTGCTGAGTTATTTGGCCAACACTTAATTTCTTACTTAAAAGAAAATAATTTTTTTTTTTGTTTTTCAAAAATGGGAAATTTCTAATGTTCTTTCACCATTTCCAGTATTCAATGCTATGGGCAAAAGAGACCATTAAGGAATAAAAAAGAGCATGAATCAATGTCTTGACCATTAATCTCAGTATGTCAAGTTCTTTGGATTAAGCCTAGTAGATTGGTAAAGAACACACGTAAGAGTGAGTAAATCCTGTGCCTGGTGCATTTGCGTAGGCCATGTAAGAGTGAGCTTTAGTACTGGACCCTAAGCAGTTCCTCTGTGACGTGGTTACCATGCTCTGTGCCCTGCCAGCATGCTTAAGCAGCTATAGTCCTCCATGTCCTTCCCCCATGATGTTTCTGCCTTGCACCCAGGTGATGATAGATTGCAGACACGAGCCAGTTCAATCTTTCCTCCATGAAGTTGTGGATGCTGGGTGCTGTGACCAGAACTGTGAAAGGTGACTAATACGGAAAACTAACACTGAAATGGAGGAGGTGACTGTAACTATGCATGCCTGTATGGTACAGAAGCCTTTGGAACTGGTTTGTATGAATGTTTGAAAACATTTGGAGATACAGGATACAGAGGCTCTTAATGGATGATTTGGGCTTATAGGTGAGTGGACAGTAAAAGCAAGGCTCAGGAGGTTTCATGGCAAATAAGAACTCTGTTAGAACTTGAACTAAAGGCTAGGTGTGTTAATCTCTGGTAGAAAATTTGTGTGTATTTTGGACATGTAGTGACAATTTATAGGACCCTGAGGTTAAGCACAGTGAACTAACTAATTTGGTAGAGGAAATTTCAATCCATCCAGTGTTCAATCTATGGAAAGGATTTGGGTGGCTTCATTTATGATAAAAATTGAAAAGCAGAGCTGAAAACTTGAAAAATTTAAATTTTGACCCACATAAACTATGCATAAAATTACCAATAAAGAAAGTATGTAACCTAAAGATATTTGCACCATTAAAAAGAGACAGTTTACTTTTGTATAGGTACAAAACAAAAATGTTTCAAAAAGAGATTCCATTCTACAAAAGTATCAGATTTTCATTTAAGAAAAGAGTCCTTTAGATGCTGGTTTTAGACCGACCTCCTAAGGAACTGGCTCCCTGGAATCCCTTTTTCTGTGCTCAGCCACCTGGGTGTTCAGATATTGCTGTAGTTTTCATCTAAACAAGCCCAGCTACCACTTGAGCTAGAAGTGAACACAAGTTTCAGCCAGATGCTGCAGCTATTACTGGTATACAGCATAGGTGCTGTGGGGTCAGGAAGGCTTCCACCAAGATCTCAAAGGGAAGACTGGGAATCCAAGCAGTGGTACCCTGACGGGGAAATAAGTGAATCTGTGACCATGAAGCCACAGACAGTGGGGATATCCCAGAAGTCAGAGATGTCAAAAATTTGAAATGTCTGCTAAGCCAAGCTTCAGGCCATGAGTGGAGGCATCTCAACACAGAGGCCAAAAGATATTCAATGATCAGCCATAGGAGTGAGAATTACATTTTACTACTGCGTGTCCCCGGAACCTGCATGTGGCGCTACAAACCTGTAATGTGCTCCTTTTTGGTTTTGGTATTGTTTTGCTCCAGTCTTTCTCTATTCATCTATTCTTTCCTTCACAATAGGAATTTTTTCCCTATTGCACATAAATCATTTTTCATTTATATGGAAGGCTTGAACCTAAGAGTTAGTCTTTAGTCTCAGTAGCAAATTGGTCTTTTAAAAAGTGCTATAAATGTTGAGATTGAGGTGAGGACTATTGTGCTTCCAGGTGTATGGGGGTAGTTGTGTAATGTAAGGAGAAATTGTGATTCTTTTTTTATCATTTTTATTTTGTTGCTCCTTCTGCTTCTCCCATGATGATTTTGCTTTGAAGTAACTGACTATAGACTGAAAACATAAAGCAATCAAAATTTATCTTCTTTTTTTTGTGACATCAGACTTTGTGCTCAGCAATAGAAAAGTGTCCTACTGCAATGTCACAACACACATTTTCAAAATTATTGAAAAATAATTAGGAAAAAATAAGTAACTACAGAATGATTGAAAAAAAAACCTGGTATACCATTTTCTACTGAAAATCTCTGGTAATCTAAATTAGAAGCCTGGGAAAACCAGGTATTTTTAATCAATTCCATGCATTTATCACCATTTCAATGAAAAAACAATGAATACTACTGGCAGGATTTGTGGTGTAAGAAAATTTATATTTAGCAATTCCACAAAGAGTGGAAGCTTCTTCCTTTTGAACAACTTGAATGGTTCACTTTAGAAAGGTAATGATGTCTATTGATCTTTTTGTCAAGTTCTTTGAGCTTTAGTCTTACTAGGTCTGCATTATTTTATGTGAATTTTATTTCAGTAAACTTCAATGATAACTTTTGACAATATTTCACTGATACCTCATCATTTGGAAGTAAACTACAAAAGAGTCTATGGATTTTTCTCCCCTGGAACATACTCAGAGACTTTATGAAAGGCATGTCTCTGGTATAATTGGAAGCTATTTCTACCAGCAAATTGGTCTTCTAGTTACAAAAATACATTAGGATTAAGGATGAAGCATCCAACTAACCAGGGTGTTTCATAGTTACATTTACAACACTTTCATGTTAAGTAAGAAACCAGAAACTACCTAGAGCTTTTGCCCACAAAATAATTTATTTTAGGGAATGATTGAAATCACAAGGAAAAAGATCAAGAAAGAAATGTAAAATATGACTAAATAAAACTTTCCACAATGTGATCAATTTAAAAATCCATAACTAGCTCCCTTTTCATGAGCAATGAGCAAGAAATAGCCTATACCTCAACATATAAAGCAAAACGACAAAAGAATAACAAGTCTTCTTTCCTTTGGAGGAATGGAAACAAACCACACAAAAGTGAAAATAACTTGTCTGATTTCATAAACTATATCATGCCATATAATTAGATTGTATGCACTCAACTAAGTCAATACAGACTAAGCAGAGGCTTGGAAATAGAACAAGAATCTCACCTAAAAGGGCCGTAAATAAGGATGGAACTTTAGCATAACAGCACTTTTCTAAGTTGTGAGCATCTTGATTTCTCAGTCAGTACATATTTATGAACTTGTGTGAAGCTCACTAGTGAAACAACATGACACCACATTGCTTGTGTTTTCCCCACCTACCACTAACAGTTATAAAAGGTGGTTGGCTAACAGTGAGATTGAGAGTTCCTAGTCCTGAACTGAACTGTCCACTTATGACACTGTATGCTACTATGGCAACTGCTATGGAGGCCTGGGCTATGGCTATGGTATGTGACTATGGTTGTGGATATGGTGGCTGTGGCTATGGTTATGGTGGCCTAGGTTGTGGCTATGGCTACAGTGGCTATGGTATGGCTGTTGCTGCCCCCTATGCTATAAAAATACTGGACCCATGGCTTCTATTGAGGAATTCCCATACTACTACTATCACCTCCTATTTACCTGTATTATCTCCAACTTTCCTCATGTGAGATAATTTTGTATATCTTCAGAAATAACAGCTAACAGGTGTCTCACAAAAGTAAATGAAATTCAGCATGCCATTTTGATTCATTATTATCAATTGGCCTGTGTGGGCTACTGTGTAGGAAAGTTATTGATTTATTTTTACAGTACTGTGAAAGTGATCAAATTTAACTTTAAACATTTGTGTAAGAAGATATATATTATTAAATAAACTTTATTTTATTAGAAATCTTGTTTTGTTACAGTTCTACTACATAGTATCTATCAATTTGACCCATGTCTTTTTGTACCTATATTGCATCAATCACAACATTGTGGTTATTTAAGAAGCAGGGAAGAATGAATATCTAAAAGCCATCTTTGGGCCTTAAGGATCTAAAATATCAATTCCTTTGAACGTGTCGCACAAAATTGCTCCTAATATATGTCCTTTAATCTCTTTACATCTTATGCTATACTGTTAATCTAAATATTAGAAAAGTTTACTTTTTACAATAATATTTGTTTTTCAAATCAGATGAGTTAAAATTGAGTGCATTTACATACTTTGTGTCATTTGCATCATTGATGGTTGAGTTATTATATCCATTAGAGCCTTCTACGTACGAAGTGTTTCATAATTCTCAAAAAGTACTCTGACTATAGAACTATTATAGGTATTTTTGTATTGAAAATGTCACCATGAGTAAGAACATTCTTTTTTTTTCTTTTCTTTCTTTTTCTTTTTGTGGCTGGAGCAGCCCACCCAGGTGGTGGGGCTGGCATGGCATGTGGTGCTGGGGATCAAGCAGCTGTTCCTGAGCACTTTGCCTAAGCTTGCCTAAGCAGGCACTTTAGACCACTGAACTCTCTTGCTGGCCTAGTAATGACATTCTGATCTTCCAACATGGCAACCAAATAACATTGCAAAGTGGACTGTGATTTTTATTAAATATATTTGCCTATGCATGCTGATCTCCTCCAGAATAAAATTGTTTCCACCTATAGATTACTCAGACTGACAACCTTATATTCAATGCAATGCTGATGCAAAAACATAAATAATAAAAGTAAGAATACTTTTAAGATGGAGAAATTGTTTAAAAGTGAGTTAAAATTAAGTAGTTCTTGATTCCAGGACTCAGGTAAGAGGCTACTACAGAAAAGTTCATGAAATTTTACCTGTCTTTTTTTGGTTAGATTTGATTGTTTTTCCTGGCATGACAGAAAGCATTTGTAAACATAAGTGTTCACAAACTTAGTATGAGAATGCTGGGAGAATACTGTGTTTAACCAAGATCCAGGTTTCTCCCTGAGATGTTTTACAAATTACAAGGTTGTAGGATTGAATTGTCTGACTAACCATACAAAATCATTGGAAAATTTGACAGGGATTTTTTTTTTTTTGTCCATCATCAAGGTGGTAAGAAAATTATCACTAAAATTCAGGACCAGCACCAAAAAATCTTTAATTGAAAATTAAACTGTAGTATCCCCCTTAGTTGATCCCAAACAGAAAAACAGATCTTTGCTTAAATGTGAGGAGCCTCATTTTTTGTTAATCCTTATTAGAATTAGAATAATCTGACCTTTTTTGACAGCCTAGGAATAACAACATTAATACCAAAAACCCAATAGTAAAATAAAATTTTTGTTCCTCTACACTTCTAATATAATGAGAAGGAAATTCAGAACTGCAGGAAAGAAGAACAGAGGGGAGGAAAAAAGATGAAATAAAGAATTAAGATACATTGTATAAACATATGAACATCACCCAAGAAATGTAAGCACTGTGCACTGCTAACTTATAGTAATAAAAAAACAAAAATGGCCATTTGGAGCCCTATATGCAAGAGACAACAGATAATGAAAGATAGTCAAAATATGAATTATAGATTGGAGTTATAGGTAAGAAAAATTTAAAGAAAGAAATATAAAAGTACTTACTAAAATTTGAGAAAGATACCAAAAAATAAATTTAAATCCTATTTTTTAAAAAACAGAAAATGAATGATGTAATTAGGAATTCAGTTTAG
>NW_004524840.1:2420561-2421082 GCF_000260255.1 Octodon degus
TACAAACACTATTAGAACAAATCCCTCTTTCCTTGAATTAAGAGAATGTAGCTATATATCTGTCCTAATCATTTTGAATACACAGATACAAAATGGTCATTCATCTATATCCCCTTTTTGTTTAGTTCCATCATTTAAATATTATAGGTGTGTGAACTCAGCAAAATATTCCAAAAGAGTCCAGTAGTCCATAATATTACTGGGTCTTCCACTTGACTGGCACTGTCAGAAGTTGTTAACCTGAGTCCCCTACAGCTCAACATAACAGCATGGCTTTATTTCTCATACTTTGTTTTTATACTTTTCTGATGGATGGTTAAACCAAGATAAAGTAAGACCTATGGAACAAGAGTTGTAGATTTTGGGTCTGATAAGGTCAGTGAAATCCCCTCAGAATTTATCCTGAGACCCTGTACCTCAGATTGTAGATCCTTTGTCAGTGTCAGCCATGTGAATGAGTCACAGCCATTGCCTGGCCAATGTGCTCTCTGTGAAAGCCTGAGAGAATGTTTTCTCTCCAT
>NW_004524840.1:2422580-2423193 GCF_000260255.1 Octodon degus
GTTCTGATAAGGTCAGTGAAATCCCCTCAGAATTTATCCTGAGACCCTGTACCTCAGATTGTAGATCCTTTGTCAGTGTCAGCCATGTGGATGAGGCACAGCCATTGCATGGCCAATGTGCTCTCTGTGAAAGCCTGAGAGAATGTTTTCTCTCCATTTGACTCTACTTAGGCACACTACATCATTGATCATTTTCCTCTTTGGTCCCATAATCTCCTTGATCAGAAAATTTGGGATACAACTGAGTCACATGATGTGACAGTATAAGTTCTCATATGTCTGTAGTCTTAATTGGCCTAGGGCTAAAATGTTGGCTTTCCTTGCAGTCCTCCTTTTTCTCTAATTTTTGGTATGCCAACTTAGGTCATTAGCCCTCCAGAAGAGAAGCTTATTGTTATTACCATACAAGCTAGGCTGTTAAGCTTAATTTCACTATCTGTCTGAATATCAAACATTTTAGGCATAACATGGAACAGGTATTTTTCATAATCTTAAGCCATTTTAACAAAAAGATATAATTTTCCAAAACTCCTGAAATACTGAATCCTGAAACACTGCCAAAAGGGAGAGTTATTAATTAAGATCACCTGTAGACATAATACACTAGCTGAAA
>NW_004524840.1:2424847-2425988 GCF_000260255.1 Octodon degus
ATCACAGATGTAAGTTCAGAAAATGGTTTCTAATAGAGCAAGCCAATTTATAACAACCATCACACTACTGTGATATTTCACTTATTTTTATTACTACTGACTCACAGATCTAAAATTAGTCACTTTAAATAATCCATGTACTTTTTAATTTCCTAACTATGTATTCACTTTACATTTCTCTGACAAATATTAAAACACTATTCCTAACATTCATAGTCTGCCCAGAAATTACCATTTATAATGTTCCCAGTCATATCCTTTTCTGATATTTTCTATTGGTTGTCTCTATTTCACTTATTCGATAGACACTTTTTATGTATTTTAGTTATCCATAGAGAGAGAAAGCGATAGATAGACAGACAGATAGACAGACAGACAGATAGTCTTTACATTATTTTCATGAAATAATTTTCTGAAGCTTTATTAGTTTACTTTATAGTATATATTGAAATGATTTTAAATCATATAATGAAGAGTAAGCTTTTTTCACCTATACAAAGCATAAATCAGTGCTATTTGCCAAAATTAATCTTGGCCCCACAGCAATAAAATATCACTTATTTTGCTAACATAGTGCCTTAAAACTTTCTATTTTCCTCTAAGCATTATCTTCTTTCTAACATGTATTTTTTTTAATTCTTTAATTCTTTTTTTTTTTTTGTGGAACTGGGGATTGAACTCAGGCCCTTGCACTTGCCAAGGAAGCGCTTATTCCACTGAGCCATCTCCCTGGCCCCCTAACATGTATTTTAACATATTATATTTTCATACTGTTTATTTTAAAATTTACATAACTCCCATATGATTTTGTTTATGATCCTCCTAACTTTAAGTTTAAATATTATTTTAAAAATATTTTTTACTTTGACCATTATATCTTCAATGTTGTGTTCCAGAGCTAATTTTATATGATTAAAAATATGCTATGTTATTTAAATCAAAAAATTATTAATCTGTGTGGATCTAGCTCAGTTTACAATCAGTTTTGTAGTTTTCAGGGGCACTCAAGTAAAAGAAAATAGCAATGCAAATCTGGTTAAAGAAAAAATATTTTTTTTTATTCTAAAGTTTAGTTTGGTTTTCTATCTTCATGTTTTGGTCAAGTTTACTAAAATGCATTTTTTCTTTTGTACCCTTGTTT
>NW_004524840.1:2428007-2430572 GCF_000260255.1 Octodon degus
TATCATGAATCTTTTTTTTCTTTTTATTAATTTTATTGATAAACAAATAGCAATGAGACAGTTCCAAAACAGGTTAGTAGGACAGTTACCATAATTAATACATTGCATATTGTTGTCTTCATAGTAGTTATTCATAGTACAAGATGCAGACGTAATAGCCTGTCCAAATACTATTAGTATAAATCTTTCTTATCATTGAATTAAGAGAAAGTAGCTGTATATCTATCCTATTTTGTATACATACATACAAAATGGTCTTTTATTTATATTCCTCCTTTTTGTTTAGTTTTATCAGAGATCAGTATTCCATTGGCATTTAAATATTGTAGGTGTGTGAATTTAGCAAAATAATCCAATATCATCCAGTAATCCATAATAGCAGTGGGTTATCCATAGAACTGGCAATGTTAGAAGTTGTTGACTTGAGCCTTTTACAGCTCAGCACAGAAATATGGCTTTACTTTTTATACCTGAAAATTGAGAAAGTCATATCAGATTTCACCCAAAGTTTCATTTTTTAAAAAAAATCTGTATTTGTGCAGCTCAGACTCATAGTCATCATCATGTTTTCAGCCTCCCCTGTGCTGGGATTACAAGTTTGCACCACCATTCCCTGCCTCTGTGGTTCAGCATGCCTGGGGCCTGGGCCATTGCGGCATGTGATTCCAGGGATCAAACCCCGGGCCCTGTGCTTTCCTAAGCAGCCCCTTAGTCTGATGATTTATCTTGCAAACTCTCATAAAATTCTTCTATTGCTAGAAAATCCATCAGTACATTGTAAAGAAAAATGATGTACAAATAAATGCTGAATTACACGATTAAAATAAATCCATCAACACATAATGTCACAAATGCAAATGTGAATGGAGACATATAATTATATTGATTTATGTCACAAAGAACCTATGAATGCATGAGCAGATAGTGCAATGTAAGTAATTACTTGATGGGAATGGCCAGGAGAGACGTGCTTACATTAAAATATTTTAAACAGAGAAGATAATTATCCATTTTATGATGTTATTAACTTTTTCATCCACAAATCTACAGTTACACATCAAGATATATGTAATGTTTTTATTATAAAATGCACAGTTGGGTGAGAAACAATACCTGAGAATCATGACCTAGGAACTTCCCAAAAAAATGAATCATAGGTTCTATACAAAATCTAAATGTAAAGCAATGTCTAAAGGGACTGGGACATTCCTATTACCAACTCTTGATTTAAATGTTGGGATCCTGATATAAATTCAAACACTGATTTATAAAAATGTCTGTCCAACAGAAACAATAGATTTGGGAAATTTTAAATGAAAATCCATCTACATTAGGGGATAAAAGTTTTCTCCCACCTTCTATTGGAAAAAATGTGTTTTAAAAACATAACAAATGGCAGCTTTTAAATTCAGGAAAGTAGTTGTGAGGCCCTCAACTAAACTCTCCACCAATGCCAGAATATGATACCACAATGCTACAGTAAACAGAAGCTTTAATGATCACTATGGTGTTGGGCCAGGGAAATGGCTCATTTTCTGGCAAGCTCAAGGGTCTGAATTCAAACCCCAGTTCTGTCAAAATAAGTAAATAAGTAAGTAAGTAAGTAGATACATACATACATACATACATACATACATACATACATAGATACGTAGATAGATACATAGATAGATAGAGATATAGATAGATAGAGATATAGATAGATAGATAGATAGATAGATAGATAGATAGATAGATAGATAGATAGATAGATAAACTATGGTGTAGTATGCTCTAACTGTGGTTATTTCAGGTACAAATATGAATATTTTTACCCATCTTTGTCCTAAGGATGTGATCCTATGATTTTAAATGAAACATTTCTAGGCATTTAGACAACTTGGCTCCTAAACACTTTTCTTGGCTATTAGTAAGTATCTTCAATTCTTTTTTGCAAAAAAGTTAAGCTTGGTTCTTGTCTATTTGAAAAGAAAATGAAATAAATACAAATAGTTTCAACTCAATATGTACAAACTTTTCTAAATCAAATCCCATGGAAGTCTCAAAATTTGGGCTAACTTCAACCACTGATATCATATTGTGATTATACTTTCTCATTAGTTTTATAATGCCTTATACCATATTTATAATAAGTTAGTTTGTTGTAATTATCTTATAAAAAAGAAGAAATTTCAAGGCAAAATAAAAGGAGAATAACAATAGTTAATACTTTTTGCATCATTCATTGTGTTCAATGCAATTACTCAGACTGAAAGACATAGACCAAAAAAATTCTTATAAAGAAACAAGAGATACCACAAGAATTTCTTTGCAGTGAACTAAGATAACCATGTATTAATAAACCAAATTAAATCTTGAAATTGATTATGATGGTCTTGTTAAGCAGTATTTTATTAGATTATTTGAAACAAAGCAGCCACTTTATCCCCACTGCTTCGTCTGATTTTTGGCAGTCGTTTTCATAACATGCGCCTGACTTGAAAACTGGCTTCACACTTAAGAGTGATCACTTGTACTCTTGTCTTCCACATGGATCAGAAGATGAGGTAACTATGTTATGAGAGA
>NW_004524840.1:2430672-2431916 GCF_000260255.1 Octodon degus
CAACATAGTAATATGGCTTTACTTTTTATACCTGAAAATTGAGAAAGTCCTATCAGATTTCACCCAAAGTTTCATTTTTTTAAATCTGTATTTGTGCAGCTCAGACTCTTAGTCATCATCATGTTTTCAGCCTCCCCTGTGCTGGGATTACAAGCTTGCACCACCATGCCCTGTCTCTGTGGTTCAGCATGCCTGGGGCCTGGGCCATTGCGGCATGTGGTGCCAGGGATCAAACCCCGGTCCCTGTGCTCTCCTAAGCAGCCCCTTAGTCTGATGATTTATCTTGCCAGCTCTCATAAAATTCTTCTATTGCTAGAAAATCCATCAGTACATTGTAAAGAAAAATGATGTACAAATAAATGCTGAATTACACGATTAAAATAAATCCATCAACACATAATGTCACAAATGCAAATGTGAATGGAGACATATAATTATATTGATTTATGCCACAAAGAATCTATGAATGCATGAGCAGATAGTGCAATGTAAGTAATTACTTGATGGGAATGGCCAGGAGAGATGTGTTTACATTAAAATATTTTATACAGAGAAGATAATTATCCATTTTATGATGTTATTAACTTTTTCATCCACAAATCTACAGTTACACATCAAAATATATGTAATGTTTTTATTATAAAATGCACAGTTGGGTGAGAAACAATACCTGAGAATCATGACCTAGAAACTTCCCAAAAAAAATGAATCACAGGTTCTATACAAAATCTAAATGTAAAGCCATGTCTAAAGGGACTGGAACATTCTCATTACCAACTCTTGATTTAAATGTTGGGATCCTGATATAAATTCAAACACTGACTTATGAAAATGTCTGTCCAACAGAAACAATAGATTTGGGATATTTTAAATGAAAATCCATCTACAATAGGGAATAAAAGTTTTCTCCTACCTTCTATTGGAAAAAAATGTGTTTTTAAAACATAACAAATGGCAGCTTTTAAATTCAGAAAAGTAGTTGTGAGGCCCTCAACTAAACTCTCCACCAATACCAGAATATGATACCACAATGCTACAGTAAACAGAAGCTTTAATCATCACTATGGTGTTGGGCCAGGGAAATGGCTCATTTTCTGGCAATCTCAAGGGTCTGAATTCAATCCCCAGTTCTGCCAAAATAAGTATATAAGTAAGTAAGTAAGTAAGTAAGTAAGTAAGTAAGTAGATAGAGAGATAGAGAGATAGAGAGATAGATAGAGATAGATAGATAGATAGATAGATAG
>NW_004524840.1:2432081-2434665 GCF_000260255.1 Octodon degus
GAGGCTTGATCAGAATCTTTGTCTTGCCTCCATTTCCCGGGTCTCCTGTCCTTTGTCCCCTCTTCAATTGCCCGCTCCTCCCCCAGGTGACCTTCGTTGACAGACCCGCTGGTTTGGGACAATCTGTTTTCATTGTGATAATGAAAAGCAAAAAGAGGAAAAGGGAACCCTTGACACAATGTTTCCCAAAATAATTATAGATATTTTTTCTCATACAATTTTGTGCAATCATATAACAAGAAGCTCTAAGTAACTCCCAAATCCTATTAAGTGAATGTCTAATCTTTATACATTGTGTTGTTTTTTTGTCCTACTACCATGAACAGGTCTTATCCTTTCAGTATGGCTGATTTACACATCATAAGCCCCATTTCTAGGTGATGTCACTGATGGTTTCCATCTATACTTTTGTCAACTCTTCTTGAGGTCATCAACAAATCATAGTCTATGCAGTAATGCCTTGTGAAGATGCAATATGCCAGCTATGAAGAATTTTATCTTGAAATTGATTATGATGGTCATGTTAAGCAGTATCTTATTAGATTATTTAAAACAAAGCAGCCACTTCATCCCCACTGCTTCATCTTATTTTTGGCAGTCGTTTTCATAACATGTGCCTGACTTGAAAACTGGCTTCACACTTAAGAGTGATCACTTGTACTCTTGTCTTCCACATGGATCAGAAGATGAGGTAACTATGTTATGAGAGAGTTACATAGATCCAACTCTGTGTCATTCCAAGTTCAGCATAATTTTACCAAACCACATGTAACATATAGACCCATGAAATAATGCAAATCAATACTATTAGATTAAAACAGGGGCCGGGGAGATGGCTCAGTAGATTAAGTGCTTGCCTGGCAAGTGCAAGGGCCAGAGTTCAATATCCGATTCAGCCAAAAAAAAAAAAAAAAGCATTAAAACATATCTCTGATATTTATGCAGTATTACTCTATTCATCTGGCTGATGTATGCATGAATTCACCAAGGCATATACAAAGTTACTCATGAAAACAATAGCTGTAACTATTGTGATTGGAAACAGCCAACATTATCAAACAAGTGGAATTGTCATTATGGCTTATATCTAAATTGTGTCCCAGAGGTCTTGTATTTGCAAAAGTGGAACTTTAGGAACAGAATCGGATAATGAGGGCATTCTATTGGTCAATGGATTTATCCACCAATGACTTGTATGTGCTATTGAAGCTGGAGTCTATTAGGAGGGTTGGGACAAAGGGCCTTGACCTTGACAAGTATATTCTTGTCCCAGGCTCCTTCTTTCTCTCTTGGCACATTGGCTACCTTGGATTGATCAGCTTTTTTCATCAGCCTCTTCTGAGAAGCTGCTTCTGTTTCTGAGCTTATCAACCTTAAATTAATCAACCATCACCCAAATTACACTTCATATATTTTAAGTTGTTGATTGTATTCACTCTCCCTTTACCATTCCTTATACCTTTCTCATGCCTTATTATTCTTTATTCCTGAGCTGATGAAAGTAAATGAATTCGAGATCCTTCAATTTCTCTTTCCACTACTGACAACATGTGTTATGCTGAGCGAGGATGTGAATAAAGTGGAGAAGAGTAGAGCTTCCAACATTTATCATGCTGTGGCAGATATTAGACCTCTACACTCCACTGAGAAACATTAAGAGATACTCCCCCAACTGGACAAGTCCTTGACTTTGTTTCTCCAATGGTAATTCTATTTGGATTCACACATAGATAACCTATCTTAAAGGGAGTCTTACATTGGGAAATTAAGATATGAGTGCATTAGTCAGCTTTGTATCCCTACAATAAAATATCTGGCACATTCTATTTAAGAGAAACATTGTTTTCATTCATAGTTATAGAGGACAAATGTGCAAGATGAGCTTACCAGTGGCAAAATTAAACAGACCCTCTTGGAAGTTATTTTGAAAATATATATTTGTGTAAATGAAAAAAATATATATGAATATACATAAAGAGCAGAGAATGGTTTATACTAGTAAATACAAAATTTAACGTTTTAATTCTCTTAGTAATACATTCTGCTCATTTATTCCACAAACTAATATCTTTCTATGTCCTCAGTCTTTGAAATATAGGAACAATATATAGACTATGAAACTTAGAATATATACTGCCAAAGGAAAATAGAATATCATCATGCTGAGATAAAGTAGTCTGGACCTCATAATAGGGAGTTACCACAATTTTCAGCAAAATTAATTCATATCTGTGACTGCCAGTGAGTGCTAATGCTGGGCTAATGGTTTGCATGTGCTGCTATTCTGTCCTGCTGTCCCTGGAGAGCGTCTGGAGGGGAAGAAGAATGTGCATCCAGAGAGACAGACAGTTTGGAAGATCTTATATGAGCACCTGGATATGATCACTTTCCCATTTTTTTTTGTTTTAAGGAGAGAAAAACAAAACAGTGATATAGGAATTTAATACAGGAAATTAACAAAGGTTAATATGTTGCACATGTCTGTCTTCAAAGTAGTTTTGCAGATTACAAGATATAGTAGTGCAAAATTGATCAAGCAATGTAAGCACAAACTATTCTTTTCAATGAACTAATAGAAATTATT
>NW_004524840.1:2435005-2442703 GCF_000260255.1 Octodon degus
TGGGAACTCGCTTAGGTGGGCATGAAGTGGGACAAAACTAGGGTCAACCAATGCGATTACAAGCACCATTGCTCAGGTAAAATTAAATCCAGTATCAAATAGGGAAGCAAGTCATGTAGCAAGTGGGACAGGGTCTCTTTCTGTTGGGGGTTGGGCTAGTGACTCATTTGGACTTTTTCAGGGTGATCGATACCTATTTAGAATATCAATCCCTGATGCCCATCCCTAGGGAAGTATGTAGCTGTGTTTCCTCTTTTGTCTTGAGGTCTGGCCCATAGGGAGCATCTGTGACTATTCTTTCAGCTTCTTACACTATGGAAAAAATATAGTATTTCCCAATCTTGAGTACAGTATTTAGAAAATAGTGTGTCAGACAAATACATCCACCTAAGTATGAAATTTACACAGTTAAGGAAAATTAATGAGTAAGTTCATGGTAAACTTTATAGCTCAGCAGGGACCTAACCTAATCTAAGGCAAATTTACTGAACAATAACAAATTTCAGTGTGAAAGAATATGTGGTGTTAAAACAACAAAATAATATAAACAGAATTATTTAGTTTTAACTAATAATTATCATAATATTCTTTCATTTTAATATTTTATCTACTCTTGAAAAATACTTTGCTTTTAAATTCATTTTTTTCTTTGTCCTTGGTGTTTGTGTACAATGAAGCACATATTATTCATTTTCTGCTCCTTATTATTCTCTAGGAAAACATAACTTTAAACTTGAAAAATGAAAATGTGATTTGCCTATTTCATAACTCCATTAATATCTTTATTCATGAATCCACCTAGACACATAGACACATATATGTAATGTAAACACATATTTCACTGTTAGATGGTAAATATAACAATAGCATCAGATGCTGCCTATGCAAACTTGTCATAGGTGTTAAACAAAAGCACAACTTCATATTTACAAATATAACAACTTTGTTTACCAAAAATATCTACATTTGGGGATACTGGTATGACAACATGAAATTCTTAGTAGTACAGAATACCTTTTGCATAATAAACAACAAATTCTAAATCTTTAAGATAACTTGAACATAGAACCAGAGGCTGCTATATGCCAGTAGTGTGCCCTTTTCACCACTGCAGACAATAGAGTTCATCTTCTCATACTTCCCACATGTCCTTCAAAGATTCTTCCTATTAGCAACTTATTTCTCTCTCTCAAAGTAAGGATGTGATCCTATACCATTTCTTCTTTAGATATACTGCTGCAATTCAATTTGGACTGACCAAAGCCACCTAAACCTCCCCTACTCATAAAAATACTTACATTTCACATTGTAGTACTTTGCCATTTATTGTAACTTAACAGCCTTAATATAACAATATTGTTTCCTTTCTAATACATTTTTATCTTTCTTTGAAAAGTACTGGGCTTTTATATTTCTTTTGCCTCGTCATTTATACATACATTTTGAAATATGTGTAATTCATTGTCATATCTTTTTTTCTCCTGGGTAAAAATCATATTTTCTAGGAGCAAATCTACACATTTACAAATGTTGGGTAGTCAGTACTGTGATTTATATTGAAAATGTCCCCCAAAACTCTCATGTATTCAGAAGCTGTGCTTTCTAAAGTAATTAGATAATAGAGGTGTTATTCTTGTTAGCGAATAAAACCACTGTTAAGCTTATAGTTGAATGTGTTGTCAGGAGATAGGACCATATTAGAGTAGGTGGCTCCCTGGGGTCAGGTCTGTGTAGTTTATATGCCGTTCTTGATCCTTTTCTTTCTCGCTACTATGAGTTGACTAACTTTCTTCTACAGAGACCTTCCACTATGCAATTTCTGCCTTGGAAGCAGTCTACCTAAATAGTGGCAGAAAAGAAGCCACTCTTCTATAGGTTGTGGGTATAAAGATTTTGTTCTAGCTGTAGAAAAAATTAGTTCTAGCATTGAGACCCCTGATGTTACCTTACTTTCTTATATGGTTGGGAAACATTTGTAATGGGTCTGTGAGAGGAATTTGAAAAGATTTGGATAGTAAGAAAATCCCTATAATATTGTAAGCAGAGCTTCATAAGGGATTCTGGTGAGGGTCCAGAAGCACTACATTCTGATAGAAATTGGACAGTAAGAGGCAGGCTCAGGTAGTTTTAGACAGAAATGAGAAGTGTACTGGGAACTGGACTAAAGAGCATGTCATGTTGTACTGTGAAAAATGACTTGTGTTCATTTTTGCCCATGTTATGAGAATTTGCATGGAGCTCAACATAAAAATATGGACTAAAAGAGAAGAAGGTATTGCAAGGAAGGTCAGTTCTCATTCTGTGCCATAGTCCTGCTGATGATTTTCAGGCAGATTTGTAATGAGGATCAGAAGCTAAAATCAGGAATGAAATATGTAAAAACCGTCCAGTGTAAGCCAAGGGGGGTGAGGATGTTAGAAAGATTAGTGCCATTACAAATAAAACACTACAGAAAACATTGATTGGTTAGTATTTTTTTTTTCAGAAATGTGTTCCAATTCCAGAGTACTCATATATCAAGCCACTTTTCTGGTAAGAAATAGTGGAAACCCAGACGATATTTTCCACAGTCTAAAAATATTCACATAAGATTACAATGCTGTAATTATTACTAAATATTTTTAATGTATTTTACTGCAGGATCTAAAGGGTCTCACTACACAGATCGGACTTGTAGTGATCCTCCTGTTTTTAACAATGTCCAGTCTCATTCACTGTTTTACTGTGTCCGGTCTCATTCACCCTACTGGGGCTGGCAAGCAGGCCAGGTTTCAAACCCTGGCCCCTGTGCCTGCCTAAGCAGGTGCTTTAATCCACTGAGCTGTCTGGCCAGCCCTACTAAATAATAAAACAGAAGGAAAAAATAGACTAATTAACCTTCACTTCATTGTGAAAACTTTCCTGGTGTGAGGGAGACAAGAGAGAGGAGAGTTTTTCATGTCAACTTTCACTATCACTAACCGAATCCATTATTTATGAGCTCAATCAAATCTATTTCTTTTCACATGACTTTAACCAGGACACTTTCTTCTATTACTTGCTTTTGCTTCATCTTGAGGATTTTCTGAAAATGTAACATTACATTGTTGTTGAACAAATTCACTGCTCATGTTGCTCCTAACAGTTGGTGGTGTTTTCTACTAAATGTTGTTCTTTCCCACATTTTACTAATCTCTGTAGTCTGATTTGAAGTGAGCAATTCCTGTCTTTTTCCCTTATGCTTTGCAGAGATCACCATAATAAGTTCCTGTTGGGAGATGATCACCCTCAGTCCCACTTTGAGAAAGAACAGTCCTTTTCTCCCATGTGATCATGTGAAGGTTGATGTCACATACTACTAATATTGAAAAACATCGCTTATTTATCAAGTTAAAATTTGTTAGAAAAAAATTGTTAGAATTATCTGTCTCATAGAAAACCCAAAGAAGATTGCTACAGTCCAAGATTCTTACTCTACTTTGCACTAGAATGGGAAAGAGTGTCTTTACAAGTTATGTTTAATCATATAGTGAGGGGGGAGCTAAGTAGCTCAGTGAACTCAATGCCTATTTAGGCAAGCACAAGGACCAGGGTTCAATCCCTGCACCATATGCCATGTTGCCACTGCCCTTGGGTACACTAAGCCAGCCATCAAGACCAGACGTGGTGGTGCACACCTGTAATTCCAGCAGTCATAGTCTCAGAAGTTGGTGCATGAAACTCAAGAGTAAAGACAAAGCACTATAAAAAAGTATAGATGCTATGAATGCCAAAAGTGTGAAATCTTTGCCAAAGAAAGTTCAAATCAGTAAGCAGAGGAACCCTTGGAAAGAAAGCAATGTTTCAACCAGCAAGGACTTACAAGCAGGGCTTCCATATCTCTTTGGAGATCTCATTGACCCACCACATGTCCTGGGTACAGCGCAGGGAGTTATAAGATTTAATATTTGCCCTAGTAGCAGTGGTGATGGTGATGGTGGGGTATTCAGTCTTAACTTTGTTCCAATTCCTTTCTGTGCTTCGAGTCCTGTTTTTGGAAATAGAGATGTTTATACTGAACATCTTCAAAATTTGGACTTCTTTTTGATTTTTTACAGAAACCCAAAGCTAAGAACTTATCTTGATTCTCAGAGACATTGGACTTAAATTTTTAAAGTCTAAAATATTTAATACTTTGCTAATTCTGATTATAGGCTGAATATGTTTTTACATAGTAAGATGGATATGAGCTGTTCAGGAGCCAAAGCACTGTTATTGTTTAGATCTACAGAACTGATTGTAAACATGAAATGTCAGTGTCATACATGTACAATATTTACAGAAGTGAAAAGTGACATTTAAAGAATTAGAATAGAAACTGACTGAAATTAGATGGCAAATGATAGAAGGAGTACAAGGTATGGGACAAATTGAAATGTACAGCCTAGATGTACTAAGGTGTTAAATTTCGAGAATCAGAGAACAGACACACATTATTTTACTGCCTCAGGACCTTATTCTTCCTTTTGAAATATATCAGATATTATTTAAAGGAAAAAATAACAGCTAGGGCCAGGGAGATGGCTCAGTGGAATAACCACTTCTCTGGCAAGTGCAAGGGCCTGAATTCAATCCCTGGTTCTGTGAAAAAAAAATAAAAAACAAAACAGCTAATATGATTTCAGCAGCTTTTTTTCTCCAGATCATTCCTCCATAGCATTTTAATTCAGCCTTGAAACGAGTTGGCTGTAAAACAATCTCCCCTAAATAAGAAATCAAAATAAGCCTTTTCTCTTTTACTTGCAGTTGTCATGTATTTGACCCCAACAATGGTAAAGTGTACCTCATCCAGTGCAGCTCTTGAAAAACTCCAAGGGAAAAGACCATGAAGAAATGAAGGTAAGAATGAAAACACAGAAAGGTGAGGCAAGTGAAGCCCTATCATTTGGTGGAGCAAAGCACCACCTAACAACTTAACAAGTGTGTTTGTTTACATACTTTGCAGGGTGATGCCAGGGGAAACCCCTCTGCCTAACAACCTGATCTGGCTTGCTTCAGGCACTCTGTGTTCTCAGGGCTGGCCTTGCTCTGAAATGTCTCCTAAACTCTAATGTGTGATTGTATCAAAACAGGTGTGACCATTACACTTATTAGCAATAATAATAATCACATGTGCTACTCATGTGATTGATCTTCAGCTTCAGCTGCTTTCCATAAAAATGAATAAGACAGTCAGGTAATTAATGCAAAATGCTATTTTGTGCCAGGTAGCAGGGAAAATGAACTTCACAATAGTGTAAAGTGAAAGGCTTAGTTAGCCATGTTCTCTTCTGTTACATGTGTAGCCAAAATGAGCAAATTATTCATTTTCATCAAATTTTCCAGAATTTTATTTTCCTAGGCCTCTTTCAAATAAAAGTCAGTTTAAAATTATGCAGTCTTTCTAAAAATGCTAATGTTGCTTTGCCAATATGCATTTATTCAATTCATAGAGGGATACTTTTTCTATGCACTATAACTAGCTTTGATTCAGCATGGTTTCCTGTATATTCTTTATATTTTCAACCAACATAACTATCTTCCTCCACCTGACTCTGAGCTGACTATTCACTGATCTGTGACATGTTACAATTGATATTAAAAGTAAGTCTTAAGAGGTCCTCTCTAATGGACGGCTTAGACTTTTCAAGAGTACAAATATCTACGCTTCTTGACAAAGTACATCATTCTCAATGAAAAGTTAAGGGAAATTTTTAAAAATTGTGTCAAATCATTTGTTGATGCTGGAAATATCCAACCCAATCCACAGGCAACCAGAGATAAGAGCAAGCCCTAGAGAATGAGACCCTAGTGCTAGGCAGAGAACTGACTGTAGACATGACATGTCAGTGTCATACATGTACAGTATCTATAGAAGTGAAAAGTGACATTTAAAGAATTAGGATAGAAACTGACTGAAATTAGATGATGAGTGGTAGAAGGAGTACAAGGTAGGCTACAAATTGAAATGTGGAGCCTAGATGTACTAAGGTGTTAAAATTTTGAGAATCAGAGAATAGACACACATTTTACTGCATCAGCACCTTATTCTTCCTTTTGAAATATATCAGATAATATTATTTAAAGGAAAAAACAACAGCTAATAAATGTTCACCCATTTTGTCTGAGTTGATAGTATTACATCAGTTCATGGGACTCTAAGTCCTATTATCTTCATCTGGCCTGGATCCACATTATCATCTAAATATATTAAGATTTCAAGTGGCACACTACCTACAAAGCAGCACTATTCCCATACATACACAGCCACGGTGACTTCATGTGGGGCTGTTTCCCTGTGTGGCTGCATTTTGTCCCTCCACACACTTTGTCATTGCTCCTCTACAATTCAAAGAAGAGAAGGTAAGTTCTGTCATACCTCCTTAGGCTGTGACTTTGTGGCTGTCAGTTGTGTGGCAACGTCCTTCGGCACTATCTTCTCACATCTATTCATATGTGATATGTCAGCATTCCCAAAGGAATTACTGAAAACAAGCACATGTGGTTAAGTTGTAAGCAAATTTTTACCATTATTTTTAGAAATCTGCAGTGTGTGCATCATCATAACATGACAAATCATTTTAATTCCATGGGGTTAAAATACTTGTAATACATTTCACTATGACGTTTCTTTAGTAACATATTTCTAAAAAATGTATCTTCCACAACACCAACACTCTTGTCATATAAAGGATAATTAAGTCTAATTAAAACATTAAGGAAAGATAATAATCTGCTCCCCTAAAATATTACTAGATTAAAATTATAAATCTTAAGTGTGTATATATATGCATACCAACAGTTATATAGCCTTCACTGAGAGAGACTCAGATATGACTGAAATATAGTATCTTTCTAAAATTTAAATGACCTAAAATATAATTGAATTTTAATAAATGATAAAATATATCAACTCAAGGTTCTGTTTTTGTGTATCATTTTAACGATAATCTTGCAGTATTAACATGAGGCTAATTTTCACTAAATTAAGTATTTTTGTTGTGTTTTTTTGTTAATACAGTGTTTGCCTTTACCACTTAGGTAACTAAGGGACTAGACAGATTGGCCCCAATACATTCGTGCAAATGTTTCTCTTAGGAAATCACTGAGGCACAATGTCATCAAAGGGAAGATATGACTTCATGAAGCACCAGACTTTTCAGACAAGAGTTGAGAATTATGAAATCTGGTCCAAGAATCATGTGGGCACACCTTGACTCATTAAACATTTGAACAGATATGTAGCTTCAGGAAAATCAGGGCAACTGTAACATCAATGACAAGCCCTCAGAACTGGAGAGATAGCTTGGCAGTCTAAGCACCTGCCTGGCAAGCACAGGGTACCAGGTTTGATCCCTAGTACTGCCTGCTGTGCAGGGCTTGGAACCCTGGGCGTTGTGGCACACCCTGCAATTCCAGTGCTGGGAGGCTGAGACAGGAGGATCAGTATGAGTCTGAACTGCATCGTGAGACCCTGTACCAAATAAATAAATAAAGGATTTTTTAAAAATTTTTAAAATGACAAGTCCTCAAACATAGAAAAATATCAATAACTCCTCAGCCAACCAGGCTAATTTGTGATCTTAAAACTGGCTGTAGACATATGTAAGTACTTGAAAAGGGCATTTAATGTAAGGTACACAACTCAGTAAAGTTTGACTTTGAAAAATTTTCTTAACATGCAAATAGTTTATTTATTCA
>NW_004524840.1:2444733-2446401 GCF_000260255.1 Octodon degus
TTCAAATTGCAAGGCAGGCTCCACTGGTCTCTTCTTCCAATGGCGCTGTTCACTGGATTTGACCAGATGGCAAATGCTGTCTCATTTATACTGCATTTCATTGAGCTCTCATCTATCCTGAGCATTTGCACATATGCTGACCTGGGTGGATGCCTCAGAAAGATCTGTGAATGCTGCGGTCTCTACCACGACAGATGTGAAAGCAGGTCTGGTTTGTCTTTTATGTCTACCCCTCACCACTAACTACAGTTTTCAATAAATTTGAGATGTGATAGCAGGTTTTGTGGGATGAGTTGAAAATAAAGCTCAGAAACTGTAGAATCAGATGGAAGATTCTTTGATTAAGGAATCTTACAATAGTTAACATTTAGACAGAAAATACATCATTTATATTGACCTTTCTGTCAAGCTCTTTGAGCTTTATGCTTATAATAGGTCTAATTCTATCATTTTAGTGGATCATATTTTAATTGATTTCACTAACAATCCTAATCAAACAAAGCGCTTCCTTGATGGGGTATTCATTGCCCATCAACACTTCATCTATTATCTACAAACTGCAGAGGAGTGCATGGTTTCTCGATCCTTGGAATGCTATAGAATACAATTCACATGCTTTTTAAGAGACATGTCACTGCTGAAACTGAAGCGATCCATTAGAGCAAACGAAGTATCTCTGGTTTTAAAAAGTCCACATGAGGTGAAGATAAAGCAGCTAACTAAATGAAGGTGTGTTTTGCACATATATCTGCAATCCCTTCATGTAAGATGACAAAGAGAGGTTTATAGAATATAGAGTCTCTGTCCAATAGTTCCAACATATTTACTGGAGGGTTAAAATGACATTTACTAGATTGTCTGCAAGTCAATGCCAAAGTGCATAAATATGACAGTATATTATCATGGTTTTACCAATTGGCATAGCCAGTAACTTTTTCATCCTTTATCAGCAATACTCAAGAGATACATTGCTACAAATAAGTCTTATTTTATGAAAACAAAACACACCAAAAATAACGGGGAAAAAAGTTTTATGGAGGAATGGAAATAAAACAACACAGAAGTAAACACGAGGTGCTTATTTTATGGTGTGCAGTATATCATATAAAGAGGTTACAGGTGCATACCTAAGTAAATACAGAGGGAGCTGGAACTCAAATATAGAACAAGAGATTCATTTTCAAGACCCATAGCTTGATCATGGAATTCTGACATAGGAGTAAAGTTATTTCAGTTATGATGGCACTGTTGTCCAATAAAAATATTCGTGGCCTTAGTGAAGCACATTAGTGAGATAATATGAAGCTTTACTTCCTGTGGTTTTCCCCACCCTCCACCACGCAGGTATAAAAGGCCATGGCAGACACAGACAACAGAACTCAAATACTAACTTCCTGATCTTCAACAGAACTGTCCACTCCTGACACCATGTGCTACTACGGCAACTGCTATGGTGGCTTAGGCTATGGCTATGGTGGCCTAGGCTGTGGCTATGGCTATGGAGGCTATGGCGGCTATGGCTATGGTGGCCTAGGCTGTGGCTATGGCTATGGTGGCTATGGTGGCTATGGTGGCTATGGCTATGGCTGTTGCCGCCCCTTGTGCTGTAGAAGATACTGGAACTGTGGTTTCTACTGAAAAGCTTCCACAGTAGCTTTACTTATCAGA
>NW_004524840.1:2448441-2449194 GCF_000260255.1 Octodon degus
TACCACCACTTGTATCTTATGATGCCAAAACTTTCCTTTGAAATGCCTCCCCAAAGTTTCTCAAATACTCTTTGTTTTCCTCAGGGTGTCCACATTAGAAAATGACAACATGACACAGTTGTACACAATAATGATTAGATAATCCTCTTAATATTTTAAAAATCAGCACTATGAGTGAAATTCTGACTGACCAAGATACACACTAAACATTTACACACTTGATAAAAATATATCTTATTTTAAATATACATATTTTACCCATAAGGTTAGACTAACTGTCCACTAGATAAGCACATGATAGTAATCCCACCAAGTTATCAACATTACAGCTCATTCATCATGAGATATAGCCAGCAAATAGGTTTCTATAGATCAGATTTGTCAAGAAAGAAAATAAATTAAAGGAGAGGAGAGAAGAAGGAACTCAAGGGAAGAGAAAGAGGTGTCCCTGTTGATGACCTGAAACCAAAGGACAATGAAACCTGGAATATCTATAGTATTTTCATGTTTTGCATCAGGCCATGTAGACATGTCTCATGTACATAAATAACTGAATACAGAATGAGCCAGATTGTTGAAAATAGATCAAGAGTTTCATGTCAAAGGCTCATAAATGATAATGGATTTCTGACATAGCTGTGCAATCATCTCTGTTATGAGGACCTTGTTAAATCTATGAGTACCTATTTATATCATCTGAAGCTATTTGGTGATATAATGTGATGCCCCCCTGCCTGTGGTATTTCCTGTTCT
>NW_004524840.1:2458695-2459620 GCF_000260255.1 Octodon degus
TAGACCAGACTTTGTCTACACCTAGGTTAGACTACTATTCAGCAGAAATTATTCATTTTTCTCTCCCCTATAGCACAGGATTCTACATTTCTTCTTCTTAGAGCTTTCTGTAAACAGAGTCTATTTTTGTGACCTTGTCAAGGTGCTTAGCTGTATTTTCTGTGTGATCAGTGGATTTGCATCAGTCAACATTCCCTTTTCTTAATAAAACACCTGACATGTGAAATGTAACAGGGAGCAGGTTTCATTTTGCTCACAGCTCAGGGGATCCAGTGCTTTTACAGCTGGCTCCAAGTTAGAAACATCATTGTCAAGTGTTTGGCAGAGTAAAGCCACAACACTGCTCACCTAATGGCAGCCAGGAAGCAAAGAGAAGGAGCCATGTAGGAGAGAGAGAGAGACTGTGAAGACACATACTGAATGACATGGCTCTTCCACCCAAGCCCCACATCCTCAAAGCACATTCACCATGAACACATCAATGGATTAGTACACAGATAATATAGAGTCCCTCTTATGGGTTCTCAACACATAAACCAGACCAAAGTTCAATTATTAAATTTTATGAGCCTTTACTACCAGGCCCAGGACCACTTGATCATACTCACATAGGAGAGGACAAACAGCGAGCGAGCCTTAAAAGTACAGAGGTTTTAAAGGTAAAAATTGCATCCTGTTTGGCAAACAAATTTGTCATTTAATAATGAACAGTACCTTGAGGGACAGCATGACCATTACTCAGCTTATTTTTTTTTCCTGGGAGCTTGGGCCCAGCCTCCCGGCTTTGTTGTCCCCTTTAGTTTTCCCTTCAGTGGACTTTAAACATAAAACAATGCGAACCTGGCACTGTCTAATTCTTGTTTAAGGTGCACCTGTGTACAGTGGTCTTTATTACTATAGCAATGCTTTTTAGTTGGTTTTGTAT
>NW_004524840.1:2459955-2461811 GCF_000260255.1 Octodon degus
TGCTTGCATATTTAAGCTTTATCTGTTATGGCTTATGTCATGATGTTTAATTTATACCTTAAAAAGCATTTTTGTTGAGCTTTCCATCCAAGGAACATCGGAGTCTCTTGGAGAAGAATTGAACCAAATCAACTTCAGCTAAATCCAGATTATGTTGGCCAAGTCACTATCTAACTTCATTATTTTGTTACACATTTTACAGTTTAAGAGTAAGTAGTGGGTCTGGGGAGATGGCTCAGTGGTATAAGCTCTTGCCTGACAAGTGCAGGGCCTCAGTTTAATCCTTGGTTCTGAAAAAAAAAAAGTTAGTAGTACAGAAAGCTAAATTTGGGTGGGCCCCTCTTTCTGGATGCAAAAAAAAGGAACTTCCCAAAGACCATAGTATGTTTATTTATATACATGGCAGGCTATGCTTAGGTGAAACCCCCTCAGAACAGCAATTGATTGCTTAGTTTGCTTTGGGGTGCTCATGGCAGCTTGCTCATGTGGCACTTGTGATCCATCTCCAGCTTCAGCCACTCCTCACAGTAGTCCATTGTTTACATGGTCTTGTATATTTTGTATAACTGAAATTGTGTAGTAACAAATCTACAGGTGGAGCCCACCTGTAATTCCAGCTCTTGGGAGGCTGTAAACAGGTGGATCACTATGAGTCTGATCTAGTAGTGAGACCCTAAACACCCAGTAGACCCTTCCCTAAAATATGAAAGAAAGAAACAAAAATAAAAATAGAGTAGGAGTGTATCAAGATAGGATAAAGGTCATTTATGGCAAAGCAATGGCCAAGATCGTATAAAGCTAAATTTTTTTTCTCTAAAAATGGAACAAGACAAAGATTTCACTATCAATTCCCTTGTTCAATTTAGTATATGATATATTAGCCAGATAAATTAGTCAAAAGAGTGAGATAAGTTATAAATATAAGAAAACAAGAAATAAAATTATAATTATTTGCACATGACATAATATTTTACATAAAGGATCCAAGGGCTGGCCACATAGCTCAGTGGACTAAAGTGTCTGCTTAGACAGACACAGGGGCCAGGGGTTCCATACTCTGCCTGCTGTGCCACCCCTGCCGCTGGCATGGATTGGGACTGTGCATAGCAGCACATGCCTGTAATTCCAGCACTTGGGAACCTGAAAACAGGAGGATCACTACAGGTTTGAAATGTGTAATGAGACCCTTTAGACCCCATAGACCCTGTAATAAATACATTTAAAAAGATCCAAAAATTTCTCCAAAGTCTTCTAGAATAATCAAACACATAATAAAGCAGGATACAAAAATAACACTCACAAGACCAATAATGTTCCTATACACCAGAAAATGAATTCATTGAAAAAGGAATTATGAAAGCAATTCCATTGTTATATCTAAATGTTGATAAACTGACCTAACTGAGGAAGTATAAGAACTTCACAGCAAAAACTAGAAAACTCTGAAAAGGGATAGTAAAGAACAAAATGAAAAAATATAATCTGTACCTAGATAGGCAGCAGCATCATTGGCTAACCGGCCTTACTTCAAACCTAATATACAAATTCCATGAAACCCAACTCAATACTATCAACATCTTGCACAAAATTAAAGAAAAATTTTCTAAAATTTATATAGAAGGCAAGTTTATTGTTATTACCACACAACTTACGCTGTTAAGCTTAACCTCACTATCTGTCTGAATATCAAACACTTAGGCATAATATGGAACAGGTATTTTTCATCAAGTATTGATATGTTGAACTATAAGTCCCTACAGAATATGATAAAAAATATGAAAATTAGAATATATTTTAAAAATAGGCATAAAGAATTATATACTTCTTATGTTTACACATAAGTCCAAAAATCTCAC
>NW_004524840.1:2462791-2464525 GCF_000260255.1 Octodon degus
ACTGTTCTCCCAATTTGATTTGAAACTGTCTCATTGCTATTTGTTTATCAATAAAATTATGGGAAAAATAAACCATTCAAGAAGGGAATGAAAAAAAAAATAAAATGTATATAGAACAATAAGCCTGTAATAGAAAAAACAACCCTAGTGAAAACAAAAAAAATTCAAGTTGTATTACACAACAACAATGAATTTAAAAACAAGCATGGTATTGGCACAAAAAAAACCTTATGAATCAACATAACAACATAGAGGACAGAAAACAATCACAAATGTATTCAGATGTCTAATGTTTGACAAAGGGATCACAGCATAGTCTGGAGAAAAGACAGGCTCTGAAACAAATGATGTTAAAAAAATAAAAAAGGTTGGTACTAGGCCTGTGTGTCTCTTACCACACACTAATCTAAAATCAAAATGCACAAACATTGAAATATAAAACTGCAACAACTGGTTGGAACACAGAATGAACAAAACAACATCATAGGAGCAGATAAGGACTTTCTGAATAGAACTTCAATTGCACAAGAAACAACAGCAAGAGTTAACAAATAAAACTCAGATTAAGTAATTTCTGCATGACAAAGGAAACAATGAGCAGCATAAAAAGACAAACTATAAAATGGAAAAAAATTGCTAGTAACAGATTGGATAGAAGATTAATATTTAAAATATATAAAAAACTAAAATGTTCAGCTCCCAAAAATAAAATTGCTAATCAAAACAGGAAAATGAAATGAAAAGATACTTCTTAGAAGGAAAAATCTAAACAGTCAGTAAGTACACAAACAAATGCTGAACCACATTATCTATTGGAGGAATGGAAATTAGAACAATGCTGAGGCTTTTCCTTATGCCACTTGAGAATGACAATCATCAAAAACTAAAAAAGTAATAAATGCTGGTGAGGTTGCTGTGATTGAGGAATCCTACTACCTTGCTGATAGATATGCAGTTTAATACAACCATTGTAGACATCAATATGGAAGAGCCCTCAAACAACTAAAAGTAGGCATTCCACTTGACCTAGTTCTACCCCTTGTAGACACGTTTTTGAAACATGTAGACATCACAGTACAGAGAAACATGCATGTCCATGTCTATAGAACCATAACTCCTAATATCTAAATCTTAGAAGCAGCCCACATGACCATTGACAAAAACATGGCATAAATAATTTGTGCTATCTATGCATAATGAAACGCTACTCATCTATAAAAAGGGTGAATTTGAATCATTTGTAGGAAAATAGATACAACTTGAAAATATAGAGTCCTAGACCAGGCCCAGTGAGTGTGTGGGAGAGCTTCCAGCTACCCTGTGCTGGCGGGACCTGCTGATCCGAGCACAGGTGCAGCATGGATGAGACCCTCTTCCACCCCACTGGGACCCCAGCACCACTCCACAGCACCCCCCAACCCCACCCCAAGGGTGGCAGCAGGAAGGAGTTGAGCATAGCAGTGAGACCCAAGCAAGGCACAGCTGGATAAATCCAAACTTTGTAGATCTGCACCTGAATTTC
This sequence comes from Octodon degus, assembly GCF_000260255.1. NCBI lineage: Eukaryota > Metazoa > Chordata > Mammalia > Rodentia > Octodontidae > Octodon > Octodon degus. The sequence goes on from NW_004524840.1 coordinate 2,464,314, forward strand.
AGTAGGTTCTAAGGTTATAACTGCAACAAAGCTCTACAACTAAGGTCAGAGACAGTGCTACACAAAATGACAACAAGAAGGAGCAAAATGCAATCTCAGATCCCATTGCAACCCATAACAGGTGCTGAGAACACTAACACAGAACAAGCTGGGAACCACACAGCTGAAATCAATGAATCAACAACTGCTGAAATAAAGAAACAAGTGCAAAA
>NW_004524840.1:2465040-2466105 GCF_000260255.1 Octodon degus
AAAAAAAATAGAGGAGATTAGAAAAATGACGGATTCCTTGAATGAGCAATACAGGAAAGAAATGGATCACATGAAGCAGAGTCAAAGAGATATAGAGGAAATTAAAGTCTCAATCACAAGCTTGCAAAACCGTTACAGTGAAAATGAAGACAGACTTTCAGATCTTGAAGATGTTGGTGCAGCTAGTGAAAAGATAAGAAAAGACCTCTTAAAAACAACTAGGATGCTGGAAAAAATAGCTCATCACTTGTAAGACAATGCAAAGATGAACAGTGTGAGACTAATAGGTATCAATGAGAAAAAAGGAGTCAATACAAAGGACATTAAAAAATATGGGCCGAAGTAATAGAAGAAAACTTCCCAAATATGAGGAAACAATCTGACATTCAAGTAATCGAGGCATACAGAACACCAAGTAACCTCAACTCAAATAACACACTGAGACATATAACAGTCAAGATCTCAGAAATTCAGCTCAAGAATAATATACTGAAACCCGCTACAGAAAAGAAGCAGATCACGTACAAAGGAAAACTGAACAGAATTACGTCTGACTTTTCTTCACAAACCATGAAGGCAAGAAGAACATGGAGCAGAACACTTCAAGTTCTCTATGAAAACAAAATCTAGTCAGGACTACTATAACCGGCAAAACTCTCTTTCAAGTTTGATGGCGAAGTGAAATACTTCCATGACAAAGAACAACTAAAGAATTTCATAATGACAAAGCCAACCTTACAAATGCTGTTGAAAGATGTTGTAGAGAGGGACCAAAATGATCAGAATAGCACGAATGTGACCAGAAGCAACCAACTAAATAGGGCAAACAATTAAACACAGGAGAAAAAGGAGTAAACAACAACATGTAAATAACATGTCAATCCTAAGTCAATACATCTCAATTATAACCATCAATGTAAATGGACTCAATTCACCAATTAAGAGAGATAGACTGGCATGGTGGATTAGGAAACAAAATCCAACAATATGCTGTATACAAGAAACACATTTAATTCATAAAGACATTCATAGGCTGAAAGCCAAAGGATGGAACACAATACTACA
>NW_004524840.1:2467195-2468805 GCF_000260255.1 Octodon degus
ATCATATAGTTTCACTAGCATAAAACTCAAAAGAAGAAATACAAAGAGAAAGGTATAAGACAACTAAAAGGAAAGCAGAACTTGAGGACAATGAAAAGAGAGCAAGGAGAAGAGCTAGGAAACATGACAGGGGCAAGCCATACAGTTATATGTAGAAGATGGGTAAGGCAATGATCCTGAGTATCTTCAGAAGATTTTTGAATCTAGCAGTTAATTGGAATGATTCTCACCCTGACTAACTACATATACAGACACCTGTAAACTAAGCAACTGTACTGAAGATGGCAATTTTTAATAGTAGGTTCATGCTTGGAGTGCCTGTCAGTCTGGTCTTCTGAATATGGGCTGCTTGTATGCAATGACAATTGCTGCCATGCTATCTCTCAGGTAGATAATTGTTCAAAAAGAAGGGGGTGGTGAATGAAAGCAGGAGACAGGAAAAGTACTGTCCTGCTACAAGATTATATATGGTTAGATTTCTGGACTTATGTTTAAATATAAGAATTATATAATTCTTTATGCCTATTTTTAAAATATATTCTAATTTTTTAAGTATTCTTTCATCATATTCTGTATGGACTTAATGTTCAACATATCAATACTTGATGAAAAATTCCCCTTCCATGTTATGCCTAGTATGTTTGATATTCAGACAGATAGTGAGGTTAAGCTTAACAGCCTAGGTTGTGTGGTAATAACAATAAGCTTCTCTTCTGGAGGGTTAATAACCTAAGTTGGCACACCAAAAATTAGAGAAAAAGGAGGGCTGCAAGGAAAGCCAATATTTTGGCCCTAGTCTTCCTGCGTCAATTAAGACTCAGGACATATGAGAACTTGTACTGTTATATCATGTAACTCAGTAGTGTCCCAAATTTTCTGATCAAGGAGATTATGGGACCAAAGAGGAAAGTGATCGATGATGTAGAGTGTGCCTAAGGAGAGTCAAATGGAGAGAAAACATTCTCTCAGGCTTTCACAGAGAGCAAATTGATCAAGCAATGGCTGTGACTCATCCACATGGCTAACACTGACAATGTATCTACAAACTGTGGTACAGGATTTCAGGATAAATCCTGAGGGGATTTCATTGACCTTATCACACCCAAAAGCTACAACTCTTGTTGCATAGGTCTAGCTTTATCTTGGTCTTAACCATCCAGCAGAAAAGTATAAAAATGAAATATAAGAAGTAAAGCCATGGTGTCGTGTTAAGCTGTAGGGGACTCAGGTCACAATTTCTTGCACTGCCCGTGAAGCGGAAGACCCAATACTATTATGGACTACTGGACTCTTTTAGAATATTTTTCTGAGTTTACACACCTATAACATTCAAATGACAGAACTAACCAAAAAAAGGGAATACAAATGAATGTCCATTTTTTATCTCTGTACTCAAAATGGTTAGGATGTAAATATAGTTACATTCTCTTAGTGAATAGAGAGATTTATTCTAATAGTGTTTGTAAATAGGATATCATATCTACATCTTTTACAGAAAATAACCAGTAGAAAGAGAGTATGCAATGTGTTAATTATTGAAACTGTCCTACCAATTTGATTTGAAACTGTCTCATTGTTATTTGTTTCTCAATAGATTTATGCGAAAAAAA
>NW_004524840.1:2469214-2474868 GCF_000260255.1 Octodon degus
AAATGGGGAACAACAAATGAATTGAGGTTTTTGTACACCTACCAACAACCCACGATGAATGCCATCACCAAATATTGCAAACATGATGGAAAAGAGTAAGTAAGGTGTGAGAAAGTGATATAGAGTTGGAAGTCCTGAAGAGAGGGTAAATAGAAGGAGCAAAATTGGTCTTTAATTTTATTTAATTTTTTTTTTGCTCTGTAGAAAGAGCATTATGAAATTAGTGTTTTCTTATATTTGATCAGTCATGTTGATTTTGCAAACTTTCTTGTTTATTTTAAAATACTTTTCAACTTAAAGAAAAACTGTTGAAACATCATAAAATATCACTCCATTCCCCATACTATTTGGGAATAGTGTTAGACATAATGTCTCACCACTCCAGAGCACTCTATAGGGCCTCATTTCCCATATCCAATGGAGAATTCTCTCCTCCATCACCATGAATCAACCATTCAGACCAGAAAGAGACCATGATAGATTACTACACCTAAACTTTAGGCTTCATCCAGTTTCTAAAATTGTCCTCTATAGTCAAATGATTTGACATTGGACTGTAAACTGGAGTCAGTCATGGTCACATTAATCTCTTTTAGTCTTGACTAGTTTCTAATTATTTCTTTGAAATCTCATAATGACATCATTTAAGTTGTAGACAAGGTATTTTGAAACTGTTCATTAGTTTTGGGCTTTCCTGTATTTTACTTGCAGTTATATCTAGGTTTTTCATCTGCTGCAGGAACGTTTAAGCAACAGTGGTGTGTTATGCACATTGTTTTTTGCCAGATAGCACATAATTGTGATGCATTCCACGACTAAAAACTGCTAACAGTAATTGATTATAGTAGCACCTTCCACTTTAGCCCAAATACTTCACTGCTTTGTGATTAATAAGCATTTTACAATGAATTACTTTGAGAGTATGTAAATGCTTTCCATTGAGTATTCACTTCAGAATAGAAGTACCTAGTGAAGTTTCTGAACTGAACTGATTTTTACTGCAGCAAGTTGTAAAATTCTGGGTTTTCTCAGTATGTTCCACATTCTTTACATATTGCTTGATATTCTACTATAAGGAGAAGCTTCTACCTCTTCCTAATTAATAGTTTATTTCCATCAATATCAAACAAATAAGGATTAATATGCAAATTAATAATTTGATTAAATATTTAATGTAATAATTAAACTGATTGATAGTTTATGAAATAGGCTAAAATTTGTTTAAACAAGGTACTATCAGTAGTATCACTGACCACTATAAAATCTAAGTTATCTTCTTTGATGCTACATAGGTGTGCTACATGGTCTACTATTCTGAGAACTTTTTCAGCCCACCATATGCTTTAATTCTCTCTGTGACTTTGTTTCCCCAATATGTTTTAATAAATTTTATCAAAGAAGTTAATTACTTCTTTGTATTAGAAAAATTTATTTTAATATAAAGATCTGGGAAATAATCATGCTTATTATTTCTGAGGTGTTCCTATTCCCATCTTCTAAATAGCCAAACTAGATAGTATAGGCATGTGAGCACATAGATTTATTTTATTTACAGCAATACCAACATTCTAGCACTGTTTTTATTCTATAGATAGTTATCTATGTATCTATATTAGGTTATCTGTCTGCATAACAGACCTGCACCATTGTGCTACCAAATAGCCTGGCTCAACTGCACATATTTGGAATTAATTTCTCCAGGACACTAAACTACACCTAGAAAGCACAGGTAAAAACCAGTCACTAATATCTGCAGACAATTACCCCTTTAAATGAGCAAATGTCAGGTTGTTTGTTTGTTTGTTTTTGGTGGAACCGCTAATTGAATTCAGGTCTTGCGCTTGCCAGGGAAGTGCTTATTCTACTGGGCCACCTCCCAGGCCCTCGCAAAGGTCAGTTTAAATTTTCAAGAATATGATGAGTCCAGGAACTCTGACACATTGAATATAAAGATTTTAGTAACTGATCAAAGATATTAAGAACTACAAATTTTCTAAAAGAGCTCAGATAATTGTTCTCAATAATCTCTGCCAGTTGTAACCAATAGATGACACAGTGAACTCAAGAAAAACACATGGCCAAAGATGCACAGTAATTGAAATCACAAAAAGAAAACTATAGAACTTATGAAAATTAAGAATATGAAAAATAAAATGGAATAAATCTAAAAAAGCAGACAGTCAAGTAAAAGAACAAAAATATGACATGTTATTAATGTTCAGAAAAAGAGAAAAGTGGAATGAAAATATCTATATGCTATGAGACACAATGAAGAGAATTAATAAACATGTGTGTATGTGTATGTATTACATGTATTTTTTCAGTCTTAAAAGGAGACAAGTGAAAAGACAAAAAACAAGCTTACTTAGATGAATAATGGGGGCCAGAGAGATGGCTCAGTGGAATAAGTACTTCCCTGGCAAGCTCAAGGGCCTCAGTTCAATCCCTGGTTCTGCAAAAAAAAAAAAAAAAAAAAAAAAAAAGAATATCAATCCCTGGTGCCCATCCCAGGGGATCTATGTAAATGAATAATGACTGAAAACTCCCAAAATTTAGGGAAGGAGTTTAAATTCCAGATTGAAGAAACACACATGCACACACGTGCGCGTGCACACACACACACACACACACACACACACAATTATTGAACATAAAGGACTTTACATTGAGATAAATTATAGCTCATTGTCAAAGTCCAAAGCCAAGACTGGATGCTGAAAATAGCAAGAAAAAAGTGATTGATCACATATCCTAGAATCTCCATAAGAATTTAAATGCATTTTTAGGCAGATAGCTTTCATATTAGGAGAAATCCTAAAGTACTAAGTGAAAAAAAAAAAAAAAAAAGACCAAAACTATTAATCAAGGATTTAATACCCAGAAAATCTATTTTTTTAAAAAAATGAAGGATAATTAGAACTGGGAGTAAACAAAGATTCAAGAATTTTGTCACTTCTATATCTGTCAGACAGGAAGTAAATAAAAGAGTTCCATAAATTAAAAAAATAAAGGAAATAACAAAATGCATCTTTTAGCCTTTGTTGTTTTAAAAGGTAAAGGGTAATTATGAAGAATAATTAAAACAAAATTTATTAATGTATACATAATAAAAATAAGTGTATTTTGATTATAGAGACACAAGGCATGCTATAAGGGAATACAACAGTGGAGATTTTGTATACCACAGAAGTCATTATCAAATTAAAATACCTAGGTATACCTACAAACTATTTCTTTCAGAGATTATTTCTGATCTGATTTCCTCTACGTGTTTCTGCAGTTGATTCTTTACTTCAGATGCTATTAATTCAGAGATTTCTTTATTTATTTCAAAGGTTGTTCCTGATCTGAGTTCCTCTATACCTTTGTGCAGTTGTTTCTTTACTTCAGACATTTTTAATTCAGACATTTCAACTATATGATTCTCAATTTCTTCTGTGCTGGTGTCTTCTGCACTTGTTCTGAGTGGGCTCAGGCCCTGAGATTGCATTTTGCTCCTTCTCTTTGTCATTTTGTATAGCACTGTCCTCTGACCTTTGGTGTAGTGCTTTGGTGCAGTTATAACTTTAGAACATACTGAAATTCGGATGCAGATCTACAAAGTTTGAATTCATCCAGTTGTGCCTGGCTTGGGTCTGGCTACTGTTCTCAGCTCCTCCCTGCTGCAGCCTTTGAAAGTGAATTTGTTGTGCCCCTCTGGCAAGATGTTCTGTTCCTGGATTAGCTAGGTGGTTCTGGCCCCTAGCCTCTCTGCAAGAACTTCAGCTGCAGGGTTTCACCCAGTCTGTATACCAGACTTGGGCTGGTTCTGGAGGGGTTCAAAGTGGTCCCAAGAGCACGGCTGAAGTTCTCATTCCCACGCCAGGCTTGGGCTGGGTCCAGAGCGATCTACGGGGTGCAGGGGAGTGAGGCTACAAGCTATCTTTTAAGTGTGAAGAAATTCTAAAGAAAATAAAAAGGCAATCATATGTAAAACATAAAGAAAATCAAAGTAAATCCATACAAAAATCAAATAATAAGGAAAACATCAAGCAAAGCCATATGAACCAATTCAAATGGGAAAAAAAGAATTAAGAAAATGACAAGTTTTCACCTATAATCAATGTAACTTTAACTGGATGTCTCTTCTCACTCAAAGGCCATACCACGGCTGAATGCCATAAGAAGGTAATATGCAATCTCCAAGACATCATCCGTAAGAGACTCACTTTAGATTTGAGAGCATGCACTGGCTCAAATGAAAAAGACAGGAAAAAATATTGCATTCAAATGATAAATAAAAGGGTAAGGGTAACTATATTTGTACAAAACAGATACATATTCAAAACTTTCTTTAAAAATTAAAGTCTCATGCAGTGACTAATGGTGTACTGAATAGAATAGTCAATAGGTAAAGGTATATGCATACTATATATCAGAGGACATAGATACATAAAACAAGTAATTACACATTTGAAAAAATAAATACAATAGTCATAGGAAACTCCACTTATTACTGGGCAGAACCATAACAGATAATAAAATAATGAAAAAAACCAAATTGAATACCAATATATTTCAAATGTATCCAACAGTCATATGAAGAACTTTTTACACTAAGAAGCTAATAAATATTCTTCTCCAGTACACATAGAGTATTTGCCAGGGTAGATCATATGCCATATCAAAAATCAATATGAAACAAATGTCAAATTAATCAAAATATATCTAGTTATATTTTTAAAATCTAAAATAAGAAAACTAAACATTAATAATAGCACAAAAATTGAAGTCACAAATGAAGTAGACAACATATTATTGAATGCCCATTGGATAAAAATGAAAGTCAAAACTGCATACAGACTATCCCAAGACAAATGAAAATATAAACGCATCACAACAAGATGTGTACAATGCAGTGCCCTCTACAGTAGGAGGGAAATTACAAAGACAAATAACAACACTAAAAGCATAAAGCTATTAAGTAAACACACGAAGTTTATATCTAAAGGCATAGTATATATCAATGAGAAAATTCTGATTGTAGAATGAGTCCCTGAGTTTGATACCCAGTAATGCAGGAAATGAATAATAGTAATAAAAGATAAAAGTTTATATGAGAGAAATAATAATAAGCAGAATGAAATTTGTGCAAGAATATTACACCAGCAAGATAACTGATTAGAGGTGACTGGCCTTGTCCCTCCATGAGAAAAGGACCAAAATACAGGAAAAATTCAACTACTAATGCGGTGGGGGTATTTGAGGCAGAAAATCAGAATACACTGGAAATTTTCCTGGAAATGTATTCACCGTAAAAACATGAAGTGTTGCACTGTAAAAAACTAAGCACGGAGCTTATACTGTTTCATTCCTTCAGTGAAAATCAACCTTGAACCCAAACAATTTAAAAATTAGGGGGAAAGGGCATATGTGGACTTGAAGCAGGCACACTACCAGCATGAATATTTAAACAGTTTGCTTCTTGTCTTGTACTTTGTGTGTGTGTGTGTGTGTATGTGGCCAGCTCAGCCCTCCGTGGGGCGTGGCTGGGGCGGCTTGTGACATGTGTGCTTGCCTAAGCTTGCCTAACCAGGCGCTTTAGACCCCTGAGCTATCTCGACAGCCCTGAAACATTTTGCTGCTTCTTTTTTTCTTTTTTTCTTTCTTTCTTT
>NW_004524840.1:2474968-2485633 GCF_000260255.1 Octodon degus
TTTTTTTGGTGGAACCAGGTATTGAACTCAGGCCCTTGCACTTGCCAGGGAAGCATTTATTCTACTGAGCCATCTCCCCAGCCCCATAGTTTGCTTCTTGAGAAGCCTGTAGGCTTCACTGGGCTTGACCAGTCTTGAGGTAACACCAACACTGCACTGGCACAGAGAAAGCGCTCAGCTTATGCTATGCACCCTCCACCACACTGCTCCTACACAGTACTGTCCTCAGATGTTGCTCTTTCTGGTTCCTTTGACAGAGGCTGATTGCTGAAACAACTCAATTGATTTAGCCCTATTGTACCTTGGGTGGTCACAACCACCCAGCCTCACTCCCTGGCAGAATGAAGGAAGCCTACACAGAGGCAAAGCAGTTCTCCAAGCCACTGTAGAACATCTTAGACAATGACAGTTGCCCTGTTAAGGAACACTAAGGTGGCACAGTCCTCACTATTATATGACAGATCAACTGTCATATGTCATGATCCTTAGATTGAAACAAAATATAATCATCTCAAGTAATGCCAAGCATATATGTGAAAATGTGACAGACATTTATGATAAAGCTCTAATAAATTAGATATGGAAGGAACTGACCATATGATAATAAAGGCCATATTAAAAAGTTCCACTTATGTATATTGGGTTCAGGGAGGCTGAGGAGATAGCTTAGCAGTCTAAATGCCTGCCTGGCAAGAGCAAGGACCCAGGTTTCATCCTGGTTAGTTGTCAGTTAACAGGAAAAACTGCATTCAGCAGAATGTACAAATCTCTTGAGACACATTCTGTCCCTCATGCAACCCTTCCATCACTCTAAGAAATGTGAGGATGTTTGATTTATCTAGATCACTTATTTGATCAAACATCTATTAGTAGATGCTAACGTAATGGTTACAATTGTTCTGAGTTCAAGTTAAATTTTTTTTTTCAGAACCTGGGATTGAACTCAGGCCCTTGAGCTTGCCAGGGAAGCGCTTATTCCACTGAGCCATCTCCCCAGCTCCTCAAGTTAAAAATATTAATATCAATTCAATGCTATACGTACGTTGAGCTTGAACTGTGGGGCACTCTGTGTATACTCTGTCCATAACTAGCTTTGTTCAATGCAGCTTCACACTGTGCTCTGTAGGATTTGCACCAGCACAGCTCTCTTTCTCCCTCCTCTTCAATGATTTCTGGAGAGCTGTAAAACATTGCCATTGATTTCACTTTATTATTTTATTTTATTTTATTTTATTTTATTTTATTTTTTAAATTTTAGACAGGGTCTGCAGGTTCTCATTGTGTAGATTGGTCTCGCAGTGATTTTCCTGTTTAGAGCCTCTCAAGTACTGGGATTACAGGCACACGCCCCCACGTTCAGTCTCAATTGCCATCTCAGGGGGGCCTGCCCAGTAGCTCAGTTGCTCCAGGGGTGGGGCCAGCACAGCAGGCCCCAGGGATCAACCTCTTGGCCCCTGTATCTGCCTAAGCAGGTCCTTTAATCCCTTGAGTATTTGGCCAGCCCTATTTTGCTGACCCTACCATTGATTTTAAAGAAAACTTTAACACATGTCTTCTAAATTACTGTGTTAGACTTTTTCATGCTAACAAAGATTTAAAGCATCTACCCAATCGAAAGGAGAAGATGAAGAACATTCACCATCCACCTCCATCTGCTGCTGTGAGAACATAGCTACAGCATTCTCAGGGCAGTCCTGAATCAAGAAACCTCAGCAAATGAAGATACCTTGAATCCTGAAAGAAGATTGTTAGTGTTGTACTTCTCCAGTGGCTGTATCAGAGACAGTGACATTTACAATACAGAGGCCATATGTTGAAATGGTAGATGAAGAGAGATAGGGGGCTCAGTAAAATGCACAAGGTAGATGCATGGAAATGTGTACAATGGAGGAATGTTAAGATAGGGGACTGTCTGAGCTACTTCTCTCATCACTGAGGCAAAACATCAGACACCCAGAATCAAGGAAGGAAAAGTTTATTTAGCTCACACTTCATGGAAGCTTCAGTTCACAATCAATTGGCTGCAAAGTAGGGTAGCATGGCCCAGGGGCAACCCTGCAGAAGACCCCAAAAGCCACAAGAGCAGTTGAGGGGAACAAGCCCACTTAACTCTCAGACTACCCCAATCTGGGGCTGAGTGTAGCACTCACGAAGCCTGGACTCCTGCTGAATCACTTGGAGAAATCCTTAAGCTTCTCAAGTTGACACAATGACCACCCTGGAGTGGCAAGGGTGTGTGCTTCCGGCCAGGAGTTGAGCTGCTGAGTTACTTAGTTAAGCTTCTAGACTCCTTAAGTTGACACAATGTATCAACCATAACAAGGACAGGAATTTCTTTTCAGTTTAAACATCACCTGCTGAAATACATCAGACTAAATTATTCAAACGTTTTGAAAAGACAAAAGCTAAAATCCATTTACCAGTTTCTTTAAATTGTTCCTATAAAACGCCTTCATGTGACCCTGCATCTCACCTGTAGTCTCCACCTCGTACTATCTACACATATTAAAGCTTAGCGATGCATTACCCACAACAACACTATCTCCACATTCATTCTAAGAAATTTCCACATGACAGTGTGCTCCTGCATGACTATGAGTCATTCCTTCCACCTCTCACTGTGGCTATGATTCCTATATGTGGAATGGCTATGATTGCTATATGTGGAAAATCAGAGAGAAAGTCCTCCATGCTTCCTGGTAGCTGATGCTGCGGCTCCGGCAGTTCTGTGCGCTATGAAAGAGCCCTTGAAACCCTCTGTGCACATCAGTCCATATTTGAAGCCTGAGCATTTCAAAGGTGTCACGAGACGCCAGCACATATGGCCAAGGTGAAAGAAAATCATGGCATGAGGTGGGATTAAAAAATGGTGTTTAAATGTGTTAAAAATAGTTATTATTTATGAAAAATATAATGCTTAAGTTTGCTAAAGTAATTATTATTCTAAACACACAGCTGTTGATACTGCTTGCTTCCAACACTCCAATTACACATTCTTTCTACGTTCTGAAGCAGTTCTGAGCCTTCTTTCGTAAGTACCATTAGTCGTGCTGTCATGGCTGCCTCAAAGTCCTGATACCATTTATTGTGTCTCTCTTTGACAGTCATTTTGACATTGGAAAGAGCCAGAAGCTGCAAGTACCAGATCCAGCAATAGGGTGAATATTACGTACCACCGTGCAAAAGCCTGATTGCCATGAAATGTCACTAGGTAGCAGTGTTTCATGTGCATTTTTGTTATCACAAGTATAGAAGACCCTCATGAAAAAGGACTTCTAAAACAGCTACAGAAATTGGCAAAAATGATGGAACAACTGTGTTTGACGAGAGTGGAAATATTTTGAGAAAAATTAATGGCATTGTGTTTTTACACTGTAATATTTTATTGAAATGTTTATTTTGATCATTTTTGTACAACAGAGGATAATGTGGTAAATCACTCAACTCCAGATAGGGTACTGACACCATTTACATTTTTTTTTAGGTTGTGAGTTTCTTCAGAAATATCTTCCTGAAAAATGCCCCTGCTACAATTTTAACCTTGTCATTTTCTCATAAAAGCATCAACAGAAGATAATCTACAGCCCTGAAATATCACTGGATGTAGAAAGCATTATATTTTATCAAGTGAACTATATTCATGTTTACTGAGAGCTATTTTGGTCTCGGAGTAGAGACTCAGACCTGTCTGACATAAGCTATAGTTTTGAATTTTAAGTAAAATAGAATAGAATTACATTTCAACTCGAGTCCATTTGTGCAGATTGCTTTAATGATTATCATCCACTAGTCATTTGGTGCTCCTTTTTCCAGCCAGCTAAATGCTTGTTGTGTTCTTTTTGTCCATATAATATTTTGTCTTTGCCATAGAAATCTATAAGGGAACAGAAAATAAGTATTCCATCACATTTAAATATTCATCTTAAGTAAAGCCCTGGAGAATACTTTCCTCTAAAGGAAGATCTGCCTTCACAAAGCACCTATCTTCTCAAACAAAAGATAAAAATAGGTCAAGAGTCCCATGAGTTTCTCTGATTCATTGCACACTCTGAACAGATACATTACTGCTGCAACTACAAAGTAATGGTGAAATAAGAGATGAAGTCATATGTTTTGAGGTTTATAAGCCACCTTGTAGCACATAATGTTATAATGAAGAAACATCACCTTAGAACCTATCATCTCACTGATGATATTAATGTAATACGTTATATCAAAAGTGTCTCATATATGGCAGTTCTCCAACTGCATCGCCTGGACTGGCATCTGCTTAAGTGGTGTATCAGTGCCAACCATGTAATTTAAATGCTTCAACTGCAAATAGGAGAGAAATTGAAGCTGTGTGCACCTGCATACAGGTTCTCACTGTCAAAGGATGGCATCGGGTGTAACAACACTCTTTAGGGAATCTATATGTGTAAGAAATGAAAAATCGGATTTAAGCACTTTGTTTTTTCCAAACTTCCTTAACTATGGTAGAAATGATGTAAATTATGGTGACTTCATTTTGCCTATGTAATAAATAAATAAAACTGGGCAAACTAAAATATCTTTAATTAGAAAAATCATAAATTGTTCAGAACACAAGTGAAAAGAAGTTAATACATTATTACATAGAAAATGCAATAATTCACTTGTTGACTGATGAAACTTTGAGTGACAATATACATCATAAGAACAGAACTTCTCTTGTCTTTTTCAACCAACAACACAGCAGTTTTTAAAGATCCAGCACTTCATGATTGTCTACACTCTTTCTGAGAAAGTAGTCTCTGTTACTTGATGAACTTTTAGCTTTTGCCCCAGGTGCCATAGTAGAGGCACTGTGGTGCCAGCTCACTGAAGCTGCCTGCTCATTTCAGCCCAGGATCAGATTCCATGCTCTCTTTCTGGTTCTCATTAGCAGTACAACGTGCAGACTCACCCACTTTGTGTTTTCTACATCACCTCCTTAGTCACATCAGAAATGAGAACTTCAAGGGCCGGCCAGATAGCTCAGTGAATTAAAGCACCTGCTTAGACAAACAAAAGGACCAGGGTTTGATCACTGTGGGTGCCCCTTCCCCAGGGAGCACTAACATGGCAATTGAGACTGGGTGTGATGGCCTGTAATCCCAGCACTTGCAAGGCTGAAAGCATGAGTGTTGCTGGAGTGTAATCCAGCATTTTCCATTTTGAATGTCTAAAACCACTGCAATACCTGTTAATACTGTATATACAAGTCTTTTATACCTTTCCTATTCCTTTTAATCCCCACTCCTGGCTTCTGCAGAAGGGCGGCCTCATAACCTCACAGGACACCAAACCTACAGTTGCCCGGTCTCATATGAAAAGGCAAAGCATTTGCATATACCATACAAACTACCCTGCACACTCTAAATCATCTCTAAGTAAATTATAAAACAGAACACAAGGTAAATTTTATGAAATCAGCTGCTATTCTCTGTTATCGAGTAATGAACACAGGACCTATTTGTTCAATAGAGGTGCATTGTTTTTCATAATGCTTTCATTTTAAATTCAACTGAATCCATGGATGAGATACCACGGAGACAGAAAGAATCTGCCATTCACTACGTGAGCACACTGGTCTCCCAAGTGCTAAGTCCCTGGCTCCTTCTTATACCACAATGGACATCTCATGCTTCAATATTTCCCTCTGAAATCCAGCAAAACTAAAACAGACCACTTGGGGAAGAAAGAATTTTCTTAATATTTAAGCACTTATGGGGCTGGTGAGATGGCTCAGTGGTCTAAAGCACCTACCTAGAACAAGCTTAGCAAAGCACAGGGACCGCGGTTCAATCCCCAGCACCACATGCCAGCCAGCCCTGCCCCCTGGTGGGCTGAGCTGGAGACACACACACACACACACACACACACACACACACACACACACACATAAATAAATAAAAATTTTAAAAAAGTTAAAAAAATATTTAAGCACTTATGAATAGTTTCAAAATTCAACAATAACAAGGTGTAGCATTGGTAGGATTTCTGAAGTCAGATGAAATTTAGTTCAGCAACTATCAAATCAGAGGGGAGGTTCTTTTTACAAACAAACTTTATCTTTTACCTTACACATAGGTTACTTCTAAATCTCCTTTATCCTTGTTAAATGCTCCAAAAGCTAAATTTAGATGATGACATATACTTCAAATTGATTTGCGTGACTGTGACTCTCAGAGAGTTGCATTCCTATAGTAAGTCTCATTTGTTTTAAGCCAATTAAATTTAATAAATTTAAGCAAAAAATTATAAAACAGGCAATTTCCTTCTATGACTGAGTCTCCCTATTTCCTGAAATGCTTTATCTGGCACTTTAAACTTGGGCCAGCAATACTGAATTCCTCCCTCTCTTATTGCCACACTTTTTTTTTTTTAAAGAGAAATATCACAATTGAGCCAGTAACCCATTTGTGAGGTAAACAGCAAAATCTGATTTTAAAAAACCCTAAGAATTGAGGATGGAGCACACTGAGTAGCCTTATACACATCATGGTTAAACCTACAAAACATTTATATGGGGAGAAGAGTAGTACATATGGAGTTTCTGTCCATAACTATTTCATTCCATCAGTAAAATAGTTTTATCGTCCAGGAAGTTTGGACACATGTAATCAAGTAATAAGATTCAATTAATTGTCCATAATATACAAATATGATTGCTACTTATTACCAAGTTACTACCATACTGAGTTAGTTATGAGCGTTTTAAACAGGCAGACTTTTCGAGAAAGGAAAGGAAAAAAGACAGGGAGGACAAGGAAGTAAAGGAAAAAAAGATGAAAAGAAAAAAGAACAGAAATAAAAAGAGAGAAGAAAACAAGTATGGACAACAATTGAAACAAAAAAAAAATGAAAATTAAAATGGAAGGCATATTCCCATCATTGTGTCACACCATGTGATCAGATCATAACTACAAACTTAAATAAACATAGCATAAACTTGAACCTTCAAAACAGGAAAAGTTTCCCTTTAAAGGACCATAATTTCATCATGGAATCCAAACTTAGAAGCAAAAGTATCTCAATTATGAAGGTCATGCTTTCTCAAATAAAGTGAACCATGATGGTGTCTGAAGCTCATAGGTAGGATAATATGCAGCTGTCCTGCCTGTGGTTTCTCCACCCACCACCAAGGAGATATAAAAGGCCCTTGCAGACAGGGAAATCCAGACAAAAGACATCGCCTTCCTGATCCTCAACAGAACAGTCCACTCCTGACAAGATGTGCTACTATGGCAACTACTGTGGAGGCCTGGGCTACGGCTATGGTGGCCTAGGCTGTGGCTATGGTTGTGGCTATGGCTATGGTGGCTATGGTGGCTACAGTGGCTATGGCTATGGCTGTTGTCGCCCCCTGTGCTGTAGAAGTTACTGGTCCTATGGCTTCTACTGAGGAACTGCCACTGCTGCTGTAGAACTCGCTGTATCTTCCTGTTTTCTTGCAACTGTATCTGATTTCTTTCAAATGAAAAATGTTTAAATATATTCAAAACAAAAATTATATACTGAATAGTCAAAAAATAATCCAATGAAACATGCCATTTTGGTTCATGTGCATCTGTTGTCTTGAGTGATTATGTGGACAAAAGCTTTTGTATTTTCCTTACAAGGCTGTGTGAAATGTGATCAAATTTGACACTTAATTTTGTGTACATAGAGGAATTCTAGAAAAATAAACTACATGCCAACAAAAACATTACCTGGTTACTGTTTTCTTGCAATATGAGGTGTTCTTATGTATTATTTTATGATTAATCACAAGTGTGCAGCTGGGGTATTGTGCGAGAGAAACGGAAAGCAAAGAGAGGTAGGTAGGAGAGGGGAAGGGCAAAAGAGGAAGCTCTTGAAGTAATTGGGTGTCTAACCCCAAGAGGAAAAAAATGTCAGTTCTTTCTCAAAGGTTATGCAAATTTTATAGGTCTTTTAATCTCGCCCATTGTTTTCCTTTGCTTATACTCATCTAAGATTTTAAATTGGCAATCTCTGCAATAATAGTTGTATTTGCATCTGTTCATTTAAAATCATGCCAGTGTTTTGTGTTATTTCCATCACCTGTGGTTTGAATAAATCAGCTAGAGCTCTAGCTCTGATAAATGTCGCTCATTTTAAAAACAATGCTCTGCCTAAAGAAGGAATATAGGTGTCATCTTACACAATTTTCTCATCACTTGGACCAAATACCTGAAATCACTACATACAGAGGGAGAGGCTTATTTGGGGTTCATTTAGCACCAAGGCAGAAACAGGCAATCTGTGAAGCCTGGGGGGAACGTATACTATTCATCTTGCCAAGAATCAGAAAGAGAAACAAGTAGCCTGGGCAGGAGACATGCCTCCAGGTCACACCCTTGGTGATCACCCTCTAATCATGAGAGCACAGATACCCAGAGGCTAGCTCCCCTGAGCCAGATACCTCTCAACTGCTCTGCCTCTGAGTGTGGTCCTTTAGGGGGACACTCTAGATCTCAAGTAGGTGTTATTATGTTGAAAATATCAGCAATAATAACAAAAGTTTGTCTCACCAAATAGGCTGTGGGTATGGTGGCCTAGGCTGTGGTACCACAAATAGCACATCAGAATATACCACTTAATTCTGACATCTTATAATATTATGTGTATTATACATAGAAATGGGGAAGGAACTTTACTTGGAGAGAGTTTGATTAGATGAAAGATAGAAAGGAAATAAAACAACTATGTTAGATTAAAGTATAATTATTTCCTAAATCATAACATATTTGATCAGTAACAAATCAAAACTAGATTTTTAAACTTAGAAACCCGGTCTTATAAAACACATGCTCATGCATGCTGAATTTCTCCAAAATAAAATTGCTTCCTTTCTAAAAGATGTTCAGTTCCACTTATACAAATTTGACTGATACCATCAAATTCGATAAAATATTAATATAGAAAGGGAATATTTAAGGACAAATATGCTCACGACAAAATAATTTGAAAGTAGAATGAAATTCTACTGGTTTTGATTCTACTGTTTTTGACATATGCAACCAGCTCTTAGGAGAAGTATAATCAGCATAATTGTGGTTGCTACCACCAATACAGGCTTTTGAAACCCAATTGACATGAAATAACACAAATTCTGAAATTGTGTACTACTAAAGCACTGAGTTCAGTGCACCACAATTTCTCAAATGCGAAGTTTCAGCAGTTGGTTACCTAAGCAAACAGCATGAGCACTCTGAAACTGAAATACTGTCCATATCAAGTGGTGAAAATAATCACTAGAGCTCAGAACTTGTTGAAAGAAAGAACCTTTAACTGGAAAGGGAGGATTTCCATTTTCTTTTTTTTTTTTCATGGAAGAATTTATTTTATTTTTATTTTTTCCATAATTTTATTGAGAAACAAATAGCAATGAGACAGTTTCAAACCAAATTGGTAGGACAGTTTCAACAATTAACACATTGCATGCATTCTTCCTAGTGGTTAATTGCTATACAAGATGCAGACTTGATATCCTATTTACAAAAACCATTAGAGCAAATCCTTCTATTCATTAAGAGAAAGTAACTATATATCTATCCTAACCATTTTGAATACACAGATACAAAATGGACATTCATCTGTATCCCCTTTTTTTGTTAAGTTCCATTATTTGAATATTATGTACCTTTTTTTTTTTTCTGAACTGGGGATTGAACTCAGGCCGTTGTGCTTGCCAGGGAAGTGCTTATTCTACTGAACCATCTCCCTGGCCCCTCGTTATTTGAATATTATAGGTGTGTAAACTCAGCAAAATATTCTAAAAGAGTTCAGTAGTCCATAATAGTATTGGGTCTTCCACTTCACTGGCAATGTCAGAAACTGTTGACCTGAGTCCCCGACAGCTCAACATAACACCATGGCTTTACTTCTTATACTTCGGTTTTATATTTTTCTGCTGGATGGTTAAGACCAAGGTAAAGCAGGACCTATGCAACAAGAGTTGTAGTTTTTGGGTCTGATAAGGTCAGTGAAATCCCCTCAGGATTTATCCTGAGATTCTGTACCTTAGACTGTAGAACCTAACACAAGTGTATAGACACTATTAAGCAGCCTTATTTTACATAATTTTTGCTTGAATCATAGCAATCAGACTTCTCTTTCTTTCTTTTCTTTTCTTTTTCTCCCCTTTCCTTTTATTTCTTCTTCTTTGCCTTCTCTTTCTCTTGTTCTTGGTCTTTTTATTTCTTTTCTTTTCTTTTTTTTTCTTTCTGTTTCTCTTTCTTTGTTTCTTTCTGTCTTACACTGTAGCACTCTATTTTTTTAATTTTATTTATTTTTTTCCATAATTTTATTGAGAAACAAAGAGCAATGAGACAGTTTCAAGTCAAATTAGTAGAAAAGTTTCAATAATTAATAAATTGCATATTGTTTTCTTAGTGGTTATTCATTGTACAAGATACAGACATGATATCCTGTTTACACTTTTAGAACATATTTTCTATTCATTGAATTAAGAGAATGTAGCTATATATCTATCCTATTTTGAATATACAGATACAAAATGGCCATTCTTTTGAATACCCTTTTTGTTTAATTTTGTCATTTAAATATTATAGGTGTGTGAATTCAGCAAGATATTCCAAAATAATTTTCAATGGATGCTGTCTAGGATAGGCTAAAATTCTTGAGCTCAAATGACTGAAG
>NW_004524840.1:2486559-2487945 GCF_000260255.1 Octodon degus
GAGCTCAGAAGCATAAGTGACTACCTGGCAAGCACAAGGTACTGAGTCCAATACCTGGTTAAAAAAATAATTAAAATAAAAATTTAAAAATCCTACAGATATAATGAACTAAAGCGAGAAAATATATTAAAAAACACAAAATATTATGTTAAAAGTAAAGAAAAGTAACAAAAAAGCTACAAGAAAAATACACAATAATTTTCAATTTTTAACAAAAATGAGAATTAAGAAAAAATTCAAATAAAAATAGAGATTAATTTTTTTAATTAAAAGAATTTGGGATGCACAGATAACAGTAACTGGTTTTGGAGGTTTTAATACACAAAATGACATTCATCACAAGAATGCACAAAAGTATATAGCTCTATGTAATGAAGCTTACTATGAAAGGCAATAAACTGTTGTAAGTAAATGAAACTGAAAAATCATAAAATACAAATATTTAGTAGGTAGTGGGATAACCTGATTTAAAAAGTTGAAGTTTGAGATGGCCAGTGGTGGAAGCTAGAAAGTCTGTGACAGTGGGCTGAAGGATCTGTGTTAGCAGGCTGAAGAAGCGGTATAGGAGCCAGGAAGCAGTGCTCAAAGTAAGAACCGGACTCTGCTTAAAAAGCGCCACAGTCATGCTCATGACAGTAAGAGCTCAAGCTCCTCTGATGATAAGGAAGGCTGAATTCCCTTGAGGAAGGCCGACAGGACAAACTTCTCCAGAAGACTGAGTTGTGTACCACCTTGCACTCTGGAGCCAGAGAGGAAAGCTCACTGTCAAGAGAAATAATGCCAATAAAAATAACATATGTGCATAACTCAGTAGCTGAAAATTAACTATAAAGCCAAAACTTAAAGTACCTAAAGCAAATATGTTACCTGCAAAGAGGTAACATATTGACTTAGCAATACTAGATCTAGTTGTATGCCCAATAAATATGACAGTTCCAGCACATAATTTAAGGAAAGCAAATATATCTGTGGAAAAGTAACCATTTGTTGAATGTTTCAGACCTTCTGATCAATGTCGTACCCCTCAGTTCTGCCACAGTTTTGTCAGAGAAGTTCTAATCCTAAGTAAACTGTTGAATGTGAATTTTATCTTTAAAATGTCATTTCCTAAATAAACAAAGGAAAATTTTATGGAATTGTAAATTAAGATATTGCACAGAAAAAAATTATTCATACACCATTAAGACTGGTCTGAGGATGGATCATCCAACTTACATATGGAATATTTCACAATTATATCTATAATATGTGTAGTGGACAGCCAACTGGTGTTCAGCTCGTTACACCCAGCTGAGCTGAACTAGGATGCTGCTGGGTGTGGGAAGTCCATCTGAGGATTATTGACAGAATCAGAAGAGGTAGAACTGGAGAAGACAGAGACTGTTA
>NW_004524840.1:2507060-2507676 GCF_000260255.1 Octodon degus
ATAATTCCAACTTAGTTACACTGATGCCCTGAAAAGAAACTTCATTTTCAGTTAAATAATGTAAGAAGGTTATAGGTTGGTGGGCATCTCAAGTTTTGTGATCTGAAATAAATAGTCATAACTTGAAAAGTAAATAAATACTAAAATGCAATAATATTCTGGATCCTCAACATTTCAATAAAAATATTGGATATATGGTGATCTATATAATTAGGTAAAGAAAGTAATAGAATATAAAAACTACCTGAATGTGATAAATGTATTGCAGTGTGCAGAGAAAAAATTTTAGAAGTGCTGTAATTAATAAAGGAAAATTAAAAGAAGGTGACAATGCATATTAAAATGGAAAAATTTACCACAGAATCAAATTTCAATTGCAGTTTCCCCCAAAAATGAGTGACATATTTAAGAATTACTAAATTAGGCTATACATTGGTAAATTGCAATAAACTGAAGCAAGAATAAGAAAAGCAGAATGCAAAATATTGAGAGACTGTGTCAGATCACATAAAATGGACCGACACCATTTTGATGAAACAATTTATTTATTTATTTTTTTAAACATTTATTGTGTGTGTGTGTGTGTGTGTGTGTGTGTGTGTGTGTGGCCAGCTCA
>NW_004524840.1:2507776-2512601 GCF_000260255.1 Octodon degus
GTGATGAGTAATAACAGCATTCTAACTAAAAATATAGTTTCTGTAATTTCTCGATGTATAGTGTTTCATTTTAAATATTTAGAAAATAGTATCTGGAGGCTGATGCGGGAGGATCTTTGCAATTTTGAGGGTTGGGCTACAAAGTGAGCTCAAGGACAAGCTGAACTGCATGATAAGACCTGTCACAAAAATTATATATATATGTAATCTAAGCACTTGGGAGACTGCTGAAGAGGATCATGAGGATCACTAAGTTCCAGGCCAGCCTGGGATACAGAGGGATTTCAAGGCCAGCCTAAACTACATAGTGAGATCCTATCTCAAAAAGATAGATAGAAACAAAGAGTAAAGTAAAGTAAAATACAATAAAATGCAGGTTATACAGGCATGCATAATTATCAAAACCATGAAGTATTTGCTCAGTAACAAAATTAAGATTGAATTATAAATTTGCTTGCCTGGTTTTTAATAAAATGTATGGTTATGCTTGATAGTAGAATTGGTTCATTCCTGAAGGATATCAGGTTTCAGTTGGGAGACTTAAACTGACACTGTCAATGTGCAAGAAAATATGATAGAAAAAGCAAAGGTTAAAGAACCAGTACTCTGGAGAGGCAGATATACTGTAGACATGGATTGAAATCTCACTGCTGTTGATTCTGGGAGGCAGCCAAGGGGCTTCTGGGAGAAGAAACATCCACAAAATTTTGAATGTTCCCCGCCCAAGGATAGCACATCACTGAGACAAGGCACAATCCTGAGAACAATGCACTGCTACAGTATTCAACTTCAAGCTAGGGAAGGTTTCTCCTTGAGATAATTTACAAACTCTGAAGTTGCAAGAGTCTGTTCCCCAAGACGACGGCAAAAGTCATTGGAAATTAGAAATTTACTCATAGAAAGGCCTTGAGAAAATAATCATGAGCATTCGGATTTCCCTAAAAAGAAACACCCTCAACTGAACAAGGAGGATCTCCTATGGGCTGGGCCCAAAGAGGCAGAGATCCATCAAATCAGTTTAAATCTCTGTCTATCTGTCTGCCTTTCTGCTAGTCTCTGGTTATCTCTATCTGTCTCTGTCTGTCTGTCTGTCTGTCTGTCTGTCTGTCTGTCTCTGTCTCTGTCTCTGTCTCTGTCTCTGTCTCTATGGCTGTCTGTCTGTCTGTCTCTCTTTCATTAAATATCTTTTCTCTTGGTTGCTTCCTTATCTCTTCCTTGTTTTTAGGTTCTTCTTGCCTGTGTAGTCTAAGGTAGGCTACAACTTCTGTGCTGAAGTGTCTGACCCATCTCAGGCTCTAGCATAACTGGCACTAAAGGCAAGAAATAACACTCACCTCAATTGGACAATCAGACATTTTTAATGGAGATATCTCTAAAGTCTCTATAGTAGATAATTCCAACTTAGTTACACTGATGCCCTGAAAAGAAACTTCATTTTCAGTTAAATAATGTAAGAAGGTTATAGGTTGGTGGGCATCTCAAGTTGCCTTGTCTTCCACATAGGTATACTGTAGATATGGTGAAATATAACATGGATAAGTTAGATCATACATGCTCAGTCTTTTACTATATTAACATCAAATTCCATATTAAGCCTACCCAAGGGCAACATAGAATATAGAGTTTTTGCCTAGTTAATGGACATTTTCTTGAAATCATTTATTCAAAGAATAAATTTAGATTAAATGTGTTTGAGTACTTACATAACAGTAACTAGCTACTGATTTATAGTAATGACCAGTAAGTAGCTCATAAATGAGCAAGTATGAAGAAATAAGTTGGAGTACTGCAAACAAAACAAAGGTAAAATGGGAAACCTAATTTCATGATGTACACCATAACATATGATCAAGTCATATGTCTACAGTTAGCTAAATATAAAATGAACCAGAGGCTTGAAAATAGAACAAGAGTTCCATTGTGAAGGCCCACTATTGGGCAATGTATTCTTGACATAGAAGGAAAATTATCTCAGTTATGAGAACTTAGTTTTCTCAAATAGTAAAGATTTTTATGACATTGACTGAAGCTCATTGGTCAGACAACCAACCACCAAGAGGTATAAAGGCTCTAGGAAGGCATTGACACCCAGACACAAGACATTGATTTGCTGGTCCTCAACAGAGCTGTCCACTCCTAGAACCATGTGCTACTACGGCAACTACTATGGTGGCCTCGGCTGTGGCTATGGCTATGGCTCTGGCTGTGGCTATAGCTATGGAGGCTATGGAGGCTATGGTGGCTATGGCTATGGCTATTGCCGCCCCCTGTGCTGTAGAAGATACTGGACCTATGGCTTCTACTGAGGAATTTCCACAGCTTCTTAACCTGTTTGCAACAGTCTGGTGTTTTATGGAATTTATGCTCAGCATTCCTCACATGACAGATTTTTAAATACCTTCAAATGATAACTGCATACCAAAATGTCTAAGAAATAAACTATAAAATTCTATTTTGATTCATCAGTGGTTTTTTTTTTTTTGCTAGTTTGTAAAGAAGTTTATTTATTCTCCCTATAAGACAATATAAAATATGATCAACTTGGACTCCAAATTGTTGTATACAGAGGTTTATTATTAAGTAAACTATATTTAATAGCAAACAGTGCTGTTACTGTTCAAATACTTCAATTTTCCTTATAAGTTTGTGTTTGTGTGTGATTAATATTGTGTGTGGTTTGATGTTGTGGGAGGGAAAGTGAGAAAGACAGAAAGGTAGGGAGCACAGTAAGCACACAGCCTCATGGGACAGGAGAGGAAGGTGTTTTCCAATAATTTTCATCTACACCGAACAGGTAGAAATATGAGCATTTTTGAAACAGATGATTGAAATTTGGTTTAATAGATGGTTTTTATCTCATCCAGTTTTTCTCTTTGTTTGCTCATTATATAAGTTTTTTAGAAGGTTTATTTCTATAATCATTGTGCTCACATCTCAGTAACTCAAAATGTTTTGGTCTGTGTGCTTTGTTATTTCCAATACCTGTATTTGGATTGCAACAGCTAGAGCTCTCCCTTTCTGAACTGGTTCTCAGGTTGTTTTTTTTGTGTTTTTTTTTAATTCTGCCTAGAAAATGATTTAGAGTTTTCTTAGTTGCTGTTCAAGCTTTTTGGACACATATCTGAAACCCACCACTCAGGCATTGAGGAAGGAGCGCTTTCACTTGGTGATTGTTGACTGGCTTTAAATGTCTTGCAGAGGGTGCAGGTGGAGCATGAGCTGTTCAGCTGTTCAGCTGGTGGCATCTGGGAGACAGAGAGGGGAGGAGGCGGGATGTACACAGCCCAGAGCAGCCACAAGGAGGTCCCTTCACCCAGTGCCAGCCTCAGCTGCTCAGAAAACAATCGATGAGCACACACTGGTGCATAGAGGACCCCACAGACAGCCTACCGCACCAAGACCTCACATCCTGAGCAATGGAGAAATGGGGGAACACTGTAGAAATACATCTTGACAAGTGACATCCTAACCATGTTTTGATATTGGAAACATCACCATGGTAAAGACATTTTGGCCTAAAAGTCGTATGTTTAAGTAGCACCTTAAAATACCAATTTTTATTTTAACTTGTAAAAGTAATAGGTGGACTGTACATACATACATACCAAGAAAAATGTGTTTTCGAAATCACAGGATATTTGCTCGATAACAGTGAATGTGAGCATACTACGTCTCTTAACAGAGTCCTGGGGTTTCACCAGTGTATGTGCGCACATATGCTGATTTGATCAGTATTGAAAATGTCTTTTTCCTAAAAGATGCTAGATTTCACTCAGGAAATGCAAATTGTCAACATCAAAGGCAATGAAACACTGGTTCAAAGAGGAGGAGGGGATTAGAGGGATCAATCTTTTGAAGGCGGAGAATTTTTTAAGTGTGGGCTGAAATCCCACTCTGCTTGATTCTAGAAGGCAAGAGGCTGCTGCAACACATAATAAACAGAAATGTGGATGCTATTCCCACCCAAGGAGAGCAAATTACAGTTGGTGACAAAGGAAAGCAGTGTCCTAGGGAAATACTCAACTTCACAATAAGCAAGGTTTCTCTTTGGGATAATTTAACATCTCTTGAGATACAGGAATCTGTTTTCTAGGCTAATGGATCATATCAAGTTCTTATAATAATTGTGCACTTTCTCCTGTGGGATGGGCCAAGGAGATACAGAGAGATCCTGAATAGCAAGCTTATTTTATACTACCATGTGCAATAATCAGGACAGTCATAATCTTTGTTTCTTTTTCTTTTTTTCCCCCCTTTCCTCTCTCCTGTTTTCTCTTTCCCTCTCCCAGTCTCTCTTCTCCTCTCCCCTCTCCTCTTCTTTCTCTCTCTCTCTCTCTCTGTTTCTGTCTCTCCAGTTTACTACTTGTTCTTGTTTGATTTTAGATTTATCTTTATTTGCTATCCAGAATGACCTGAAATGACTGAGCTCAAATGATTGTACTCCTTAGCCTCTGGAGTAACTGGACGTACAGGCAAGGGTTACCATATCCAACTCAATGAATCGACATTTTAATAGCCTAGGAGCAAACATAAAATCTCTATGAATTGTGAACATTATGGAAACATTTAAAGGAAGTTATAGACTGGGGAGATAGCTCAGCAGTCTAAGTGCTTGCGAGGCAAGTGCAAGGACCCTGGTTCAATCTCCAGTACCACATGCCATGCCAGCCACAATACCCCAGGCATGCAGTACTGGCCACCAAAATCAGGTATGGTGGTGCACACCTGTAACCCCAGAGCTGGGGAGGTTGAGACAAAAGAATCACTGAGTCTGGGCTGCATATCAAGACAAGATACCAAATAAATAAAAGATTAAAAAATAAAA
>NW_004524840.1:2512747-2515485 GCF_000260255.1 Octodon degus
CAGGGAGATGGCTCAGTAGAATAAGTGCTTGCCTGGCAAGTGCAAGGGCCTGAGTTCAATCCCTGGTTCCACCAAAGAGAGAGAGAGAGAGAGAGAGAGAGAGAGAGAGAGAGAGAGAGAGAGAGAATCAAATGTATAGTTCTCAAAAAGTAAGATATTTATGAATCAAAAAAGTTAGATGAACTATTACTCTGAAACCTATGTTGATAAATTATCAACTGAAGCAAAATAAAAAGATCTAAATATAAAATATTGAAAAGCATATAAAAGACTCATTGGAGTTCATAAAGCTGCAAAACATACATATAAGTGAAATCCAGCTAAGAAAGAACATAAAGAAGAAAACATTTCTAAACAAGAAAATATTGAATATTTTTACATATTGTTGAAAGACATCAGTCTAACAATTCTGAAAGTATTCACCAGCAAAAGAGAGACGGTCAATTAAAACTATATATAGATCAAAATCAACAGATAAAAGGCAAATAATAAGGTTGATAGTAAAACACCTTTATAAATCTAAAGGGCACTAAAAGCGTAATATGTAAGGACTGGTCCTAGGTAACCATCAATCTATAATTTTACACAATCAAAACTGTACACCTAGGGCCAGGGAGATAGCTGAGTAGATTAAGTGCCTGCCTGGCAAGTGCAGGGTTCTGAATTCAATCCCCATTACAGAAAAAAAAGTAATAAAAAAACCTGTACACACAATAAAGCAAACATCAAGCTGATAAATATAAAACATTATACTAAAAGTAAAGAAAATAAACAGACATCACAAGAAAAGAAAATGATTTTTTTTTCAATTTGATAACATGAGATGAAGGTTTTGTTTAGAAAAAACGAGAAGTGACTTAGACAAAAATGGACATTCAAAAAATGAAATTAATTAAGATAAAAATAAATGTCAACATCTATTTATCACAATAATTTTTAAGTCACAGAAAAGATATTTTAAAAGAACTATAAAAGAGTGTTCTGTGAGCTCTAAAGCACTACATTTACTCAAAAGAAGAAAGACTCACCTACTGTAATAGATGTATAAGTCAATGATACTGGAAAAGGCAGAAAGTAAAAAAAGCTTAGTGCATGGTGGCACATCCTAAAGTATGAAGGTGAATTTCAGATAATGATGTCTTTTCTATGAGGTAGTAATATTGATTATCTTAGAACACCTGAGAAGTGGGGCTGGGGAGACAGCTCAGTGGTCTAAGTGCCTACCTGGCAAGCACAAGGACCTGGGTTTGATTCCTCCACAGTGCATACAATGCCAGCCCCAGAACCCCAGGCATGCTGTGACAGCCCCGAAACTGGGTGTGGTGGCACATATCTGTAATCCCAGCAACAAAAACCAATAAAAATAGAATGAAAGGAAGGAAGGGAAGGAAGATAAAAGGGAGGGAAGGAAAATGTGTATCTAAGAAATAATGA
The DNA here is from genome assembly GCF_000260255.1 of Octodon degus. Lineage (NCBI taxonomy): Eukaryota > Metazoa > Chordata > Mammalia > Rodentia > Octodontidae > Octodon > Octodon degus. The sequence goes on from NW_004524840.1 coordinate 2,514,182, forward strand.
AAATGAAACAAAGGTAAAAATTAGATATCTATTTTTAAGATTTGCACCATAGCATATGGTCAGGTCATATGTCTATGTTTAAATATAGAATGAACCAGAGCTTTAAAAATAAAATAAGAATTTCATTTTACAGGGCTCTAATTGAGTGATGGATTCCTGATGCAGAAACAAAATTATTTCAATCACAAGGGCCTTGTTTACTCAACAAGTAAAGATAATGATCATCATGCCTGAAGCTGACTGGTGAGACAATACCATGCTGTCCTGCCTGTGGTGACTCCGCCCTCCACCGATGGGTATAAAAGGCTGTTGTAAGGCAGTGATGTCCAGACACAAGACACCGACTTCCTGCTCCTCAACAGAACAGTCCACTCTTGAGACCATGTGTTACTATGGTAGTTACTATGGCGGCCTGGGCTGTGGCTATGGTGGCCTAGGCTGTGGCTATGGCTGTGGCTATGGCTATGGTGGCTATGGTGGCCTAGGCTGTGGCTATGGCTGTGGCTATGGCTATGGTGGCTATGGTGGCTGTGGTTATGGCTGTTGCCGCCCCCTATGCTGCAGAAGATACTGGTCCTATGGCTTCTACTGAGGAATTCCCACTACTTCTTAGCCTATTGGCTACAACCTGCCATGTTACTGGAACTATCTTCAATTATATTCACATGATAACTTTTTAAGTCTTCAATCTCCAACTATAAACAGGACTGCCTAAAAATAAAATAAACTGTGACATGTCATATTGATCCACCAGTATCCACTGGATTATTAGATAGCTTGTAGAAACATTTCTATGCTATCTTTATAATGATATGTAAAATATGATCATTTTCAATTCTCATTTTTTATATGCAGAGATTCATCATTAAATAAACTATTTTGCATCCCAAGTATTGTTTTCTTATTATTCTGCTACTTTAGTTATTTTGCTTGGGTGATTTGTGTGTGAGTAATCACATTTGTGAAGCTGTGCCATTGTGAGAAAGAAAATAAGAATTTGGGAAGGAAGAGTAGGTATGGCATACAGTGCATGAGGAAGGAGACAGGAAGTTCCTTCCCAAAAATTTAGCTCCTGTAATGAATGGGTAACAAGAAAAAGCTTTTGTAACAGATCACACGTTTTTTATTTGTGACTTTCTTCTCACCTACCTTTTCTCTTCAGCTTTTCGATTCATGTAGGTTTTAAAAATAGTTCTTTCTACAATCAAATCTGTGCTTGCTTCTGACGATTTGAAAAGCTTAGGGCTGGCCACATAACGCAGGGTTTCGATCTCCTGGCCTGGAGTGAGGCCCCGCCCTCAGGA
>NW_004524840.1:2515880-2517136 GCF_000260255.1 Octodon degus
AAAAATATTCTTCCTGCTGAGTGAGGAGGTGTAATTTTTGTCCGGTTTCCAATCCTTTGTACCAGTTGCTGAAAGGACAACAGGTTACTACTAGATCATTGTTTGAGAGCTCTACGGTAGACATGGCCTAGTGAAAATGCCCACACTAAGCCCAGTCAGATTGTTGGACATGTTTAATATCTTAGGATGAACCTTAAAAGTGTCTGTGGTACAATGCAATGTTGATATGTTCTTCTACATTTAATAAAAATATTGGGCTTATGAAAATCTAAAGAATTATGAGACGGAAACAACAGACAACAGATGTTACCTAAAACATGAGAAGCATACAGGAACTTGCAGAGATGCGATGTTTAGAAGTAATGAACAGTGGAAATTTGTAAAATGTATATTAAACCTGGAAAATTTCACCATTAATCAAATATAAAATATAGTTCTCAAAAAAATGAGTAGTATATGTTAGAATCAATAAATGTAGGTGAACTGTTAAATTTAGGTGAACTGAAGCCTATTTTGATAAAATATGACCAAGTGAAAAAAATGAGAAAACTATAATGGTTTAATATTACAGAGTATAAAAGTGGTGCTGTGGCTCATGAAATGGCAAAGTGGTCACATAAGTGATATTCAACGAAAGAAGAAAATTAGGGAACAATCTATTTTTGAATAGAAAATTATTGTACATGTTTTTAGAACTGTTGAAAGATACCAACCCACAAATTTTGCAAGGTATTCATTTCCAAGAGGGAGAAAGCCAATTCAAACCACATGTAGGCATAACTCAGTATCTAGAAATTAATGGGAAAGCTAAGATCTGTATTGAGGTAGATAAAATATGTCACCTACAAAGAAAAACGATGAGCTTGACTGTAAAACTACATCAGCAAGGGAGTGGGAAGAGATATAATGCAATGATAAGGAGGGAACATAGATAGGCATAAGCATACAACTTCATACACCCAAAAGTCCCCGTATAATAAAGTAAAACATCACATTGACGCAGTATACAATGTTACCTTAAAAGGAAATAATATAAAAGTTACATGATAAATAGTTGAAAATTCAGTTTTTTTCAATTTTTCACAATTTGACATGATAGATTAATTAAAGAAAGACAGTTACTGAAAAAATATGGACATTTAAAAATGATGAAGGGACCGGGGAGATAGCTCAGTAGAATACGCGATTGCCTTGAAAGCACAAGGGCCTGAGTTCAATTCCTGGTGAAAGAAAGAAAGGAAGGAAGAAAGAAAGGA
>NW_004524840.1:2517459-2523630 GCF_000260255.1 Octodon degus
TTTTTTTTTTTTTTTTTTTTTTTTTTTTTTTTTTTTTTTTTTGTGATACTGGGGATTGAACTCTGTTCCGTGTACTTGTCAGACAGGCATTTATACCACTGAGCTATATTCCTATTCCCAGTCTTCTTGTTGAGATTTTAAGATATAAAAATGAGATGCATGATAAGAGTGTCATAAAAGTATATGTACTAAAATGCTCAGCTCTGGGGCATCAAGCTCACTCACCAGGCAAGCAAAAAAGTAACTTGTGAAAACAGATTACATTTTGCCAATTAAATTAGGAAGTGTATAAAATACAAAAGTTTACTAGTTAAAAAAATATTAGATAGTGTGAAAACTCAAGATAAAAAGCTGAATATTTGAGAAGTATTAGTCTCTTCTATAACTTGGCAATGCCACTTCTAGGTACACCCAACCAATATGGTACTCTTAGAGATCAATCAGAGAAATGCAACCATTTTCTGTCATGAACAACTAGTCAGTATGTTTAGATTTAGAGGAACTTCTGAACCTCATCTCAGTATTAGTTCTGTCAGCTTAGTGTCAAACCAGCCCCAGACTGTGTGTAGATCTATGGATGTGAATCTTTTATTAATATAATTTATGAAATAAATAACAAAAAGAATCTGTTACCTAAGTTCAGATATTATACAAGAAAAAATATTATTTTTCCCTTAGATTATGGTAGGATTATAAGGTCCCCCCCCCTTCTAGTATTTTTAACAATGTCAAAGAGAAAAAGAGAGATGGCGAGAGGGAGGGAAGGAGGAAAGGGGTAGTTCAGGGAGAGAAACATTTGGAGATGGCAATGGAAAGACACAAACAGAGAACCCTATAAAGGAATAAAAACATGATAATTATAAAGTCAAATACATGGGCTCATGTTTTGCATCATGACATGCAATTAGGTGACAATTAACTAACTATAGAATGAACCAGTGCTGTGCAAATAAAACAAAAGTTTCATTTTAAAAGTCCTTAAATGGATAAATAATTCCTCACACAAGAGAAAATAATTTCAGGTATGAAAACCTTGTTTTCTCACTAATTAAAGATATTGACAACATTGTCTAATGCTCATTAGTGAGATAATATGAAGCTTCACTTCCTGTGCTTTCCCTAACCCACCACCAAAGAGGTATAAAAGGCCCTTCTCAGAAAGGGACATTCAGACACGACATCTACTTCCATAACCTCAACAGAACAGCCCACTCCTGACACCATGTGCCACTACAGCAACTACTATGGTGGCCTCAGCTCTGGCTATGGTGGCCTAGGCTGTGGCTATGGCTGTGGTGGCTATGGTGGCTACGGTCGCTATGGCTATGGCTGTTGCCGTCCCTTGTGCTGTAGGAGATATTGGACCTATGGCTTCTACTGAGGAATTTACCTTGACAAAACTGCAGTTTTACTCCACTTATCTCTTACTTCATTCACGTGTTAAATTTCCAAATATTTTTTTAAAATACTAGCTATAGCTGCCCTCTTTGAAAAAGAAAACACTATTTAATTTCTACAGCTGTTTATACTCCTATGTGAAAAGTGATTATGTGTAAGAGTTTTCTCATACAATGATATAATATTAAATAATTTATATTTTACACTGAATGTTTCTTTGTTAATGTGTAACCACATTAAAGGTTGATTATTTATTTTGGTGTTGATGTGTGATTAGTCACAAATGTAATATTGTAGGAAACAGAGAAAGAGTGAGAGAAGGAGAGAGGGAGAGATGCAGAGAGACAGACAGCCAAACAGACAGGCAGACAGGCAAGCAGACAGTCAGAGAGGGAAGGAAAGTGAGTAGGGAGTGGCAAACAAGGGGAGAGGAAACAGAGAGATGAAGCTCTTTTTTGTATAATTAGGAATCAAAGCCATATGGATAAAATTTCATGTTTTTCACACATCATATGAATTTACATAAATATCTTTTGCTGTCCCCTACTATTTTTATTTGCTTATATTCTATGCCCAAGTTTTAAAAATGGCTATTTTTATAATAAGATCTTTCTCACATTAGAACATTTAAATTTTGAGACCTGTCTGCTCTGTGTTGTTTGCATCACCAGTGCTTGGATTATATCAGCTAGAGCCCTATCTCTACCAAGTATTTCTCTGCCAGGATAATGCTTGTAAGTGTTCTCATAGAAACTATTCTAGTCATTTGGACAAAATACCTGACACCCACAGCATAAATGGTCAGAGTTTTATCTGGAGTCCTGGCCAGCAGCCAGGACAGGAAGGACTATGGTGAAGACTCCTGGGCAGGGCAGAAGCTATTCATTGTGTGAGAGCCGAGAAGCCAATAAGGGTGGGAGCCGAGAGGCCAATAGGATTGGAAGGCTGAGAAGGAGGAACACCTTCCTGCTCCGAGCCCAGTAGCCAGCCTTCACCCAAGCACCACCTCCAACAGTGCCTTCTGCTTCTGAAGCAGTAGTGGATGAATACCCTGACATGTATAACCCCTTTGTCCAGTCGCCTTTCAGAAGCCCTGCCTTTGAATTAATGGGTGTCTTGGGGGTTATTCTAGATCTAAACCGCAACAGGGGCAATCGTATTGAAAATGGCCCCAATAAGAATGCTGCTCTGGCTTTCCAACATGGCAACAAATAGCATCTCAGTGTGTACCAATTTATTCTAACGACTTAGAAAATAATGTATAATTTATACATAGCCAGAATAATTATTTTAAAACCTTTAGATCTTTCTCAGTAGCAAATTAAAAGTAGATTGATTGATTGATTTTATCCAGAAGCCTATGTATGTGCTCATGCATACTGATTTTCTTAAGATTAAAATTGCTTTGTTCCTAAAGCTCTTTGGCTTTCACTTGGGAAAATCCAATTGAAAATGTCAAATGCAATGAAATACTGATAGAGGAAGTAAGGATTAAAAAGAACAGTATACTAAGCATGCAGAAATTTTGTAAATTTGGACTGAAATTCCACTGTTCTTGAATTCTACCAGGCAGGCAAGCGACTGCTAGAAGAGGTATAAACAGTAGAATTTTGGATTCCACCCTCTGAGCCCATGGCTGGAAAGCCACAGTTGGAAACATAGAAAACAAAATCCTGTAAAAGATGTCCTATTAAATTACTGAGTTTACCACAAAGCAAGGTTACTCTTTGAGACACTTTACAAATTCTGAAATTACAAGGGTCTGTTTCCATAGAGAACACAAGTGTAATTCAGAAGTGAGATATTTTGTTCATAATCATGTGATGAAAATAATCAGTAAAATTCAGAGTTTACTAAAAAGAAGCAATTTTAATTGAAAAGGGGAATATCTCTTATTTCCCAAAAGAGTTAAATAGACCTTTAATAGGAGACATTATCTTTTGGCCTTTGAATGGATTACAATAATCAGAATGTTTCTTTTTTTATCTACTCTTTCCTTCTTTTTTTAAATTTAATTTAATTATTACCTTGTTTTATACAGGGTCTCACTCTGCAGTTCAGAATCATAGCGATCCTCCTGTCTCAGCCTCCCCAGTGCTGAAACTACAGGCATGCGCCACCCCACAGGAGTCCTTGTGCTGGCCAGGTAGGTCCTTAGACAGCCCAGCTATCTCCCTAGCCACTCCTTTCTTCCTTTCCTTCCTGTTCTTCTCCTTTCTTTAATAAAATATATCTTGTTTTTCTGTGCAGAATGACCCAAAATTTCTGAGTTCAAGAAATCCTTCAGCCTCAGCCTCCAGAGTAACTGACTGACCATGAGCAAATACCAACACACCCACCTCAGATGGTGAGAGATTGTCTAGAGCCTAAAGTCAATTACAAAAATATCTACATTGAAATCCAATATTATTTTGGAACATCCATAATGTTTGAGGATGTGAAATGTTCTGGAGTTATTTAATAGAAGTAACATAATAAAACTACCTAAGACAAGATCAATAGATTGAAGTACACAGGCAAGACATTTTGGAGTATACAAAATTAAAAATAATTTATAATAGAATCCATTTTAATTTTAGTTTGAATGTCAATTAGAATCCAGTTTGAATATCAATTAGAGAAAAAATATTTTTGTACAGGGGATTGAAATCAGGACCCTGTACTTGTCAGGCAGACATTCATGCCCCTAAGCTAAATTCCAGTTCCTAAAAGGTCAGAACATAGCTAAGGACTCAATAAACTCAGGTGAATTACTAAAAGTAAGCATACATTGATAAATTAGTAATCTAGAGCAAAAAAGGAGAAATTGGAATGTAAAATATTGACAGATTTCATGAAATGAAAAACATGCATGTAAATGGAATTCAGTAGGGAAAAATAAAACAGAAATCATATTAAATAAAATATATTAAGTATTTATGTTTTTCAGATCTATTAAAATATATCAGTCCACAATTTCTTATAGCAATTCATTATCAAGAGGGAGAACAAAAATTAAAATCTCGTGTGGATATAATCCAGTACACCAAAAGTAGGTACATACCAAAAGCTAACTGATCTACACAAAACAAATATGTTATCTAAAAAGAGAATCAGTATGCCTGGCAGTTAAAGCCCTTTATAAAACAAAGGAACTTGAAAGGAATTATAATATGTTAAGGATGGAATAGGAGTAAAATCTAGAATTTCACACAAACAAAATTGCCCATCTAATAGAATACAAAATTATTAAACTAATGTTTGATGAGATAGCTCAGAGGACTAAGTGCCTGCTTAGGCAAGCATAAGGACCAGGGCTCGATCCCCAGCACCATATGCAGCACTGCACTGGTCCCCACCCTGGTGTGCTGAGCAGGCCACAGAGACCAGAGAAGGTGATGCAGGCCTGTAATTCCAGTGATGGGGAGGCTGAATACAGGAGGATCACTATGAGTCTGAGCTGCATCGTGAGACCCTGTAACAAATACGGTGAAAAAGTAAATATTAAACCAAAAATAATCTTAAAAGTAATGAAAATAAAAGACAAAACTCATGAAGAGTTTATTCTTTTAATTAGTCATTATAAGAAATGATAAATTTAAGAAAGAAACTTCTGAGAATAAAATGTGCATTCAATAAATAACAAAACTAATTAAAATAAAAATCAATGTTATTCATGTACATAAAATAGTGATAATTTCCACTGAGCTTTCAATAGACCTAAATAAGATATATAAAACCAGCGTCATAAAATGTGCATAAAATACATTCATCTAAGGTGGTAAGCTTACTAGGGAAGAACAAATACACATAGATGAAAACAGACTGTCAATAAAGTCTATTTTCATAAAACAGAAAATGCTGGAAAAATGAGAAAATACAAGGGTTTAGGAGGTAGAAGAACAATCGCAGCTAAAAAGTTGAATTTTGGAAAGATGTAAGCCTTTTCTTTGGTGCAGCAACCATGGTCCAAGTTCTGTAGCACACCAGGGTGACTGCTGCCACCACTGGTTCAAGCAAACACATTCTGTGCAACAATAGTTGGTCAACACTTTGGAATTTACAGAGTACACTCTGTACTCTGTCTCTGTACTCAGCTTTGCAGTTATGGTATCAAAGCATCCACAGATTCTATGGAAAGGAGCAGATATGACTATTTTATGATAAAACTTATTTACCAAAGAAACAGTAGAAGGGTCAGTGAGATAGCTCAGCAGACTAAGCACCTGCTTAAGCCAGTGAATGGATCAGGGTTCAATACCTCGTCTTGCATAATGGGCCGGCCCCTCCCCTGGGGCACTCTGAGCCTGCGACCAAGTCCAGGTATGGTGGTGTATGCCTGTAATTCCAGCACTGGGGAGACTGAAAACAGAAAGACCACTACGATTCTGAGCTATCTGTACCAAATACATGAATTAAAAAAAATTTAAAGGAAATACTGGACAAGGATTTGTGTGATACTAAGGTTACACATCCAGCAGAAATTATTTTCCATCTCTTATTGTATAGGTTGCTTTTCCCTTCAGTATTTTTGCCAGTATTACTTGTTTTCACATCACAGTTACCCTTGCCTTTTGATTTGGCCATGTTCAAAAATAACAGTAATTTTTTAAAGTAATTGTTAGGGACGGAGTAAATATCTCTGGAGATTTCTTTCATACTTACACCTTCAGTACATCTATGTGGATTAAAAAAGACAAAAGTAGATCATATAGACTTTCTGTATCTAAATTATTCATTTATGTTCTGGAAAGTTTGAAATCATTGACAAGGAATGAATTCAAATTAGCAATC
>NW_004524840.1:2524030-2528358 GCF_000260255.1 Octodon degus
AAAGAAAGAAAGAAAGAAAGAAAGAAAGAAAGAAAGAAAGAAAGAAAGAAAGAAAGAAGAAAGAAAGAAAGGTAAATAAAGAGAGAAAGATCAATTTTCCCTGTAGAGGGATGGAAAGTAAAGAAAAATAAAATGGTATACTGTTTTCATGATTTGCCTCAAGCCATGTAATTATGTCATATGCATAAAATTCACTATTTACAGAATAAAACAATGTTGTGAAAATAGAATAATAACTGAATTTTAAAGGTACAAAACCAATTACAGATCCCTGACATAGTAGCAAAATTATCTCCATTATGGAGCCCTGCTTTCCTAATACACATTAGTGATGGTGTCTGAAGTAAGTTACTGGGATAATGTGATCCTGTGCTGCCTGTGGTTTTCCCCACCCTCCACTATCAAGTATAAAAGACACTGACAAACACTGCCAACCAGACTCAAATACAGACTTCCTGATCCTCAATAAAACTGTCCAATCCCAATATCATGTGCTCCTATGGCAACTACTATGGTGGCCTGGGCTATGGCTGGGGTGGCCTAGGCTGTGGCTATGGCTATGGTGGCTATGGTGGCTATGGTGGCTATGGCTATGGCTGTTGCCGCCCCCTGTGCTCTAGGAGATACTGGACCTACGGCTTCTACTGAGGAATTCTCATGGTTTCTTAGCCTAATTGGTGTAATCTACTGTTTGACTGAAATATCTGCAAATTTTTAACTGATGCATTTTAAAATGTCTTGAAACACTGATGACATCCTGGATTATTTAAAACCATAAAAAATGCAACATATCACTTGATTCAACAGTGTGAGATGAATAATAGGATAGTCTGCAGAGAAGTTTCTGTATTATTTTTATAATGTTATTTAAAATATAACCAAATTTAACTCTCAATTTTGGCATTTTTAAAAGATATTAAATAAACTTTCATCATAAAATGTTTTGCTGTACTTCTGTTTTATTACACATTCTACTGGTATATTTCTTTTTTGTTTGCTTTTACTTATTCATTCATTTATTTTATTTTTGATACAAGGTCTGGCTATGTAGCTTTGAACTCACTTATCTAGTCCAGGAAGGCCTCAAACCCAATGGAATAATCCTGCTCAACTTGCTGGGTGCTGGGCTTGGGGGCATAAACTTCCAAGTCCAGAAGTACATTCTATGTGCTTAGTCATAAATATGTATTTGAAATTTTCTTGGTGACAAGGGGAAAAGACAGTGTAAGAAAGAAAAGTAGGAGGAGAGGTGAAGGAGGAAGTGAGGTAGGAAGATATTTTATTTTAAACTAGTAGTTCAAACTGCTAGTCTATTAGAGATCTAAACTAAAAAAATATAAAAGAATAAATTCTTCCTCAAATACTATTCAAATTCATTCCCATGTATGTCTTTTAGTTGTACCTACCATTTCTATTGGCTGTGCATTTCCTATACATTTTTAAAATGGCTTTTTCTGCAATAATATCTGTGTACATAAGGTCATTTAAAATTTTTTGCATCTCTACATATTGTGCTAGTGACTGGATTATGTCCATGAGCCATTTGCCCCCCAAAATGCCTCTCACTTTCAAACAAAAGTCTTCTTCCTAGAGGTTGATTTTAGGTATTGTCATAGGCATTTCTGTTCACTTTAACAAAATTCTTGACATCCAAATGACAAAGGCAAGAGGCTTACTCTAATTTGAGTCATAGTCAGTTGCTTCCACAGCAGAAGTGGCCTGATGAGAAGGTCTGGAAAGAGCTTAAGCCATCCATCATGACAACCGAAGCACGCAGAAAGCAGGAGCACCGAGTGACCGGCCCCTGATCAAAGCACCTCCCAATGCCTCACTCAGCTGCTGAGACCTTAAGTACGTGAATATACCCGGGAGTGTAGCCCTATCATATCCACACACTTTTTAAAAGCCCTGGTTCTATCTTCAAATCTGGGTTTAAACCACAACAGATATTATCATGATGAAGAAAACAGAAATAATAATGACTCACTTGCCAATAAGGGGTGGCGTGGCATCTTAGTATACTAAATTAGTGTACCTACTTAGAAAATAAGGATGGGTTCTACATTGCAAAACTATCACAATTCTTTTCAAATGCAGGAAATATTTGCTCATTAAGAAATTAATTTGGGATTTTTAAATTTTCATCCATAAACTTGGTCATTATCAAATGTATGTGCTCGTGCATGCTGATTTTCCACAGGTAGAAATTGCTTAAATACTAAAAGTAATTTTTATTTTTTCATTTGGGAATCTCCAACTGACACCATCACATGCAGTGATTTTTTTTTTTAAGCGAAGGGTCTACAGGGTATTCAAGGTCTCACTACTAGATCAGACTCATAGTGATTCTCCTGTTTACAGCCTCCTAAATGCTGGGATTATAGGCATGTACCACCATACCCAGTCTTAATTGATATCTCAGCATGGCAGGCCCAGGGATTGAACCTCCAGCCCCTGTGTCTGTTTGCAGGCACTTTAATCTGCTGAGCTTTTTGGCTGGCCCTAAAAACAGTGAAATATTGATGAAAAAAGAAAGGTGCAAACGAACTAAAAGTCTGAAGATGCAGACATTTGGGAAAGATAAGCATGTTCCAAGTACCTATCACCAACTCCAAAATTCAGTACAGTGAAATCCAGAACTGTTCTATATCATCTATTACTTGAATAAAATATGTTGAGCATACAAACATGTAGCTGTATATAAAGGAAGTTAGCAGATAATAAAATATAACTAAAACTTACAGAACATATTGGAATTTTTGGACACTATATATTAAAATAAAAGACATTAATAAATACAAATAAATTGAAAGAATTTTTAATATATAAACAATAAAATGGGAAATTCAACATGCAAAAACAAATTTAAATTCTAGTTTTTAAACACTGAGTAATATAGTTAGAATTCAACATATTTAGGTGAAGTGTAAAACTGAAACCTATAATGATAAAATAAATAAGAAATTTCGAGGGCTGGCCAGATAGCTCAGTGGACTAAAGTGCCTGCTTAGGCAGGCCCAGGGATTGGGTCCAATCCCAGGGATGCCATGCCAGCCGCATACCCGGGGCACACTGAGACTACAATTGAGACTGGCCATGGTGGAGCGAGCCTGCAATCCCAGCACTTAGGAGGCTGAAAACAGGAGGATCACTACAAGTCCGATCTGTGTAGTGAGACCCTGTAGACCCTGTACTAAATACATTTTTAAAAAAGAAATTGGAGTATAATATAATGAAAAAAGTAATAAGGATTATGTAAAATCTCATGTAATACAAAATTATATACATAAACAGAATTTAATAGGGAAATATAAAGTAGGAATAATTTTTGGCTAGAAAAATACTTTGGTTTTTTTCCAAACATTATTATTACACTCAAATGCCCTTCAAGATCAATCTACACACATCACATCTCCTTTCTTTCTTTCTTTCTTTCTTTCTTTCTTTCTTTCTTTCTTTCTTTCTTTCTTTCTTTCTTTCTTTCTCTCTTTTTTCTTTTTCTTTTTTGTACTGGGGATTGACTTCAGGACCTTGTGCCTGCCAGGCAGGAACTTAAGACTCTGAGATATATTCCTGTCTCTTAAAACTAATAAAAGACATATCCAGGAATTATACATGCAATTCACAGCTAAGAGAAAGATGTCAGGGGTAACATAGTCACAGTAAACTACAAGGGAAGAAAATTCCTAATTTAGGTAAGCAACTTAAAAATGTTACCTACAAAAAGAAACTCTAAGCAGCCCAATGCCTGCCTGGCAAGTGGTCTAATTTCCTTCTTAGGCAAGTGCAGGGACCAAGATTTGGTCCCCAGCACCACATGACATGCTGATACCCCCAGCCCCCCAGCTTGCCAAGCTAGCTGCTGTGACTGGGTATGTTGGCACACGTCTGTAATCCATGGGCTGGGGAGGCTGAAAACAGGAGGATCACTATGAGTTCCAGCTGCAAGCTGAGACCCTATACAAGATACATTTAAAAAAAACTGATTGAAAAATGCTTAATTATGTTTTTCCTATTACATCTATGGTGCACTTATATGGAGGGACAAATATAAGCACAGAACTTATCGAGTCACTTTCCATAATATGGTCATTTATATTCTAGAAATACTAACAGATTCAACATCCACTGTTAACATATAAGATGTAAATAACTACAAAATTAGAAATAACATACCATAACTAGTTCCTTTGAATTAAATGTTCATAGATAAGACTTTTGGACAGAGCATGACAGAAAGAAAGAGAAGGAAGGAAGGATAGAAAGAAAAAGAAGGGAAGGAAAGAGAGAGAGAGAGAGAGAGAGAGAGAGAGAGAGAGAGAGAGAGA
>NW_004524840.1:2528610-2533292 GCF_000260255.1 Octodon degus
TTTTTTTATATTTTAGGGAAGGGTCTACAGGGTGTACAGGGTCTCACTACTAGATCAGACTCCTAGTGATCCACCTGTTTATAGCCTCCCAAGTACTGGGATTACAGGCATGCATCACCACACCCAGTCTCTGTTGCCTTCCCAGCATGCCCTGGGGGGAAGGGCCAGCATTTAATGAGTATAATCTTGATGGCATTGCACAAAGCATGTGATGGTGCATTTTCTGTGGTTTCCCCATCCACCACTATGGAGGTATAAAAGGCTCCAGACTGACAGATTCCTACTTCAGATAACAACTTCCTGATCCTGAACTGAGCAGTCCACTCCTGACACCATGTGCTACTACAGCAGCTGTTATGGAGGCCTGGGCTATGGCTATGGTGGTCTAGGCTGTGGCTACGGCTCTGGCTATGGCTATGGTGGCTATGGTGGCTATGGTGGCTATGGTGGCTGTGACTATGGCTGTTGCCGCCCTCTGTGCTGTAGAAGATACTGGTCCTATGGCTTCTAATGAAGAATTCCCACAATATATTAGCCTGTTGCTTAGAATTTCTGGTTTTACTGTCATTACATCAAGTTTTTTCACATGATAAATTTTTAACTATCTTAAAAACATCAACAATATACTAACCTATAAAAATATAAAACTGGCCATGGATTTTTAATTCCTCAGTGTCTATGGGATAGTTTTAAAAAAAAAATTTCTGTAATTTTTTTATAACTATATGAAGTATAATCAAATTGGACACAATTTTTCTATAGACACATGTAGTACTAAATAAACTATACTTCACGTTTATTACATTTTTTGTCACATTTAATTTGCTTATATATATATATATCTGTATTTGTGTGTGATTAGACAAACCTGTGTGACAGTTGTGTTGTAGAAGGGAATAAATTTTTTTTACACTACAGATTGAATTCAATTTTATTCAAAATATCTGCCGGAATTTTTATAAAAATCAACTTTCTGATTCAAAATTTACATAGAAATACAAAGGTACTAGAATAGAAGTAACAATTTTTTAAGTCATTTTATTAAGTAACAAATAGCAAGGACAAAGTTTCAAAAACTATTATTAGCACAGTTTCAATAATTAACACATTGAATATTAGTAGTTATTCATTGTATAAGATGCAGACATTGTATTCTGTCCAGAGACACTATTTGACACTATTATTTATTCTTCCATGACAAATTCTCTATTCATTGAATTAAGAGAATGCAGCTCTATATCTATCCTATTTTGGGTTTTTTCCATAATTGTATTAAGAAACAAAGAGCAATGAGACAGTTTTAAACCAAATTGGTAGGACAGTTTCAATACTTAACACATTGCATACATTCTTCCTAGTGGTTAATTGCTGTACAAGATGCGGACATGATATCCTGTTTGCAAACACCATTAGAACAAATCCCTCTAGTCAATAAGAGAATGTAGCTATATATCTAACCTAACCACCATGAATACTCAGATAGAAAATGGACGTTCATCTGTATACCCTTTTATTGCTAAGTTCCATTATTTGAATATTATAGGTGTGTAAACTCAGCAAAATATTCTAAAAGAGTGATAAAAAACATTTAAAAATTAGAATATATTTTAAAAATAGGCAGAAAGAATTATATGCTTCTTATGTTTACACATAAGTCCAAAAATCTAACCATATACAAACTTGAAGCAGGACAATCTGACAATATTCCTTTTGCTGTCTCTTGCCTTCATTCACCACCCCCTTCTTTTTGAACATCCACCTACCCAAGAGACATCATAGCAACAACTGACATGTCATGACAAGCAGCCCATATTCAGAAGACCAGAATGACAGGCACTCCAAGCATGAAACTACTATTAAAGTTTACCATCTGCAGTGCAGTAGCTTAATTCACAGGTATGAGTATATATAGTTAGTCAGAATGAGAATCTTTCCAATTAACTGCTAGATGAAAAGTCTTCTGAAGATTCTCAGGATCATTGCCTTGCCCATCTACTACATATAACTGTATGGCTTGACATATTCATGTTTCCTAGCTCTTCTCCTTTCCTTCTCTTGATTAGTTAGTCCTTGAGATCCTGCTTTCCTTTTACTTGTATTATACCTTTCTATTTATATTTCTTTTTTTTGAGTTCTTATACTAGGGAAACTATATGATATTTACACATGTGTGTCTGGTTTATGTCACTTATGAGTATATGTTCAAGTGGCATCCACTTCAATATAAAGGCTTTGAGTTTATCATTCTTAATAGCTGAATAATACTCCGTTGTGTACAAGTACCACATTTTTTTCAACCATTCCTCAGGTGATAGGCATTTTGGTTGTTTCCAAGATTTGGCTATCACAAATTGTGCTGCTATAAACATAGACACACTTATATCACTATGATATGATGTTTTCAGATCCTCTGGAAAAATTCCCAGTAGAGGAATAGCTGGTTTAAATGGGATTTCCAGTCCAACTTTACTAAGGAGTCTCCACACCGATGTCCATAACGGTTGCATCAGTCTACAAGCCCACCAGCAGTGCAGAAGGGTTCCAATTTCCCCACAGCCTCTCCAACATTTGTTGTTGGGTGATTTCTTTATGATAGTCATTCTTTCTGGGGTGAGATGATATCTCAATGTTGTTTTAATTTGCATTTCATGGATGGCTGGTGATGTGGAGCATTTTTTCATATATTTATTCGCTTTTTAATTTCTTCCTCTGAGAAGGATGTGTTCATCGTGGATGCCCATTTCTGGATTGGGTCCTTAAATTTTGGGGACCTAGTGCTTTTTATTTCTTCATAAATTATAGAGAGCAGACATTTGTCTGAGTACTTATTTGTCAAGATTTTTTCCAAATTTGTGGGTTGCCTTTTCACTTTGTTGATAATTTCTTTTGACGTGAAAAAACTTCTCAGTAAGAGCAGGTCCCAGTTGTTAATTCTTTCAAATGTTTCCTGTGCGATTTGATTTCTGTTCATGAAGTCTTTGCCTACCACTATGTCTCAAAGAGTTTCTCCTACTTTCTGTTCCAGGATATTTAGTGTCTCTGCTTTAATGTTTAGATTTTTAATCCATTTTTACTTTAGCTTAGTACATGGTGATAGACCTGGGTCAAGTTTTAGTTTTTGGTATGTAGAGAGCCAGTTTTTCAAGCACCATTTGTTAAAGAGGCTATCTTTCTTCCAGTGAGTATGTTTGGCCCCTTTGTCAAAGATAAGGTGGCTGAGTGTGTTGACAGGGGCTTCAGCATCTTCTATTCTATTCCATTGATCCTCAGGTCTATTTTGTTGCCAGTACCATGCTGATTTTATCACAGTAGCCTTGTATTATAATTTCAAGTCAGGAATTGTAATGCCACCTGCCTTGTCTTTATTGCCCAGGATTGCCTTTGCTGTTCTAGGTCTTTTCTGGTTCCAGATAAATTTCAGGAATGATTTCTCTACCTTTGTGGGGTATCTTCCATTTTCTGAAATCCTCTACGATCTCTTTTTTCAGAGTACTGTAATTTTCCTTGAAAAGTTCTTTGACTTCTTCAGTTAGATTAATTCCAAGGTATTTAATTTTCCTCTGTGCTATTGTAAAAGGTATTGTTTCTATAATTTCCCTCAATGTGTTTGTTGCCTGTGTAGAGGAATGCTATTGACTTTTGGGTATTGACTTTCTAACCTGCTATGCTATGGAATTTCTGTATTAATTCTTGTAGTTTCTTGGTGGAGTTTTTTGGGTCTTCCAATTAAAGTATCATGTCATCTGCAAATAATGATAATTTAACTTCCTTCTTTAACTATTCTTATTCATTTATTTCTTTCTCTTGTATAGTGGCTGTATCTAATGATTCCAGAACTATATTGAATAGGAGTGGTGATAGAGGACATCCTTGTCTTGTACCAGATCTAAGAGTAAAAGATTTCAGTTTTTCCCCATTTAAAATTATGTTAGCTGTTGGATTTTCACAAATGGCTTTTACCAGGTTGAAGTAGAGGCCATCTATTCCAATTTTCTGTAGGACTTTGAACAAGAATGAGTGTTGGAATTGGTCAAAAGCCTTTTCCGCATCAATGGAGATGATCATGTGGTTTTTAGTTTTCGCTGTATTGATATAGTGTATTACATTTGTAGATTTTTGATTATTGAACATCCTTGCATCCCTGGGATGAATCCTACTGGGTCATGGTGTATGATCTTCTTGATGATATGTTGCATTCTATTTGCTAGGATTTTACTGAGGATTTTGGCATCTATGTACATGCAGGACATTGTCTTGTAATTCTCTTTCTTAGTTGCATCTTTCCCTGGTTTTGATATCAGTATAATACTTGCCTTCCGGAAGGTTTTGGGAGAATTGCTTTCATTTCAATTTCACGGAAGAGTTTGAGGAGTACAGGGACTACATCTTCTGTGAATTTCTTGTAGGATTCAGCTGTGAATCCATCAAGACCTGGACTTCTGTTTGTTGGTAGGTTTTTAGTTACCTACATATTTCATTGACTGTTGATTTCCAATTTCATTGTACTGTGGTCAGATAAAGTGCATGGGATAATTTCTGTTTTCTTACATATACTTAAGCATGACCTATGGACCCGTATGTGGTCTATTTTAGAAAACGACCCATGTGCAGCTGAGAAAAATGTGTATTCAGCTGTGTTTGTGTGGAACACTCTGTATATGTCCACCAAGTCCATTTGTTTC
>NW_004524840.1:2533916-2535154 GCF_000260255.1 Octodon degus
AACATCTTTCAGGAGCCTGTGGATAGTTGGCTTTGTCATCATGAAATTATTTCATTGTTCTTTGTCATGGAAGTATTTCACTTCTCCATCAAACTTGAAAGAGAGTTTTTCAGGGTATAGTAGTCTGGGCTAGAATTTTTTTCATAGAAGACCCGAAGTATTCTGCTCCATGTTCTTCTTGCCCTCATGGTTTGTGAAGAGAAGTCGGCCATAATTCTGATAGGTTTTCCTTTGAATGTGATCTGCTTCTTTTTTCTAGAGGCTTTCAGTATATTATTCTTGTGCTAAATTCCTGGCATCTTGACTATTATATATCCCAATTATTTTTTATTCGTTGAGGTTACTTGGCATTCTGTATGCTTCAGTTCCCTGAATGTCAGATTTTTTCCTCATATTTGGGAAGTTTTCTGCTATTGCTTCTGCCCATATTTTTTTAATGTCATTTGTATTGACTTCTTTCTCATTGATGCTTATTAGTCTCACATTGTTCATCTTTGCATAATCTTGAGGGTGATGGATTATTTTTTCCTGCATCGTAGTTGTTTTTAAGAGATCCTTTCTTATCTTTTCACTAGCTGCTCCAGCATCTTCAAGATCTGAAACTGTGTCTTCAGTTTCACTCAAACGGTTTTACAAGCTTGTGATTGACAATTCAATTCCTCTATATCTCTTTGACTCTGCTGCATTCTATCTATTCCTTTCCTGTATTGCTAATTCAAGGTATGCATCATTTTCATAATCTCCTCTACCTTTTTATCAATGTCTTCTTTAGAAGCAGTTATAGATTCTTTTACTGCAGTGTTTTTTCAGGTTGGATTTCCTCCCTATGTTTCTGTAGTTAATTATTTACTTTAGATGCTATGAGTTCAAAGATTTCTTTTTTTATTTCAGAAAAGAATTCTTCCCTGAGTTCTTCTGTACCTTTCTGCTGTTGCTTATTTACTATTGATGCTATTAATTCATACATTTGAGCTGAGCTAGTAGAAAAGAATTCTGCTCAGTGTTTCTCTATGACTTTCTACTGTTGTGTATTTACTATTGATGCTATTAATTCATACATTTGAGCTGAGCTAGTAGAAAAGAATTCCACTCAGCGTTTCTCTATGACTTTCTACTGTTGCGTATTTACTATTGATGCTATTAATTCGTACATTTGAGCTGAGCTAGTAGAAAAGAATTCTGCTCTGAGCTCTTCTATGACTTTCTGCTGTTGCTTATTTACTATCGACGCTATTAAT
>NW_004524840.1:2536120-2540037 GCF_000260255.1 Octodon degus
AGAAATTCCTACTGGGCAGGCGGGGTAGGGGAGGTGCTGTGGAGTGGAAGGGGTGTCCCAAGGGTGTCAAAGAGGGTCTCACCCACGCTGCGTCTGGGCTGGAACCAGTAGGTCCCGCCTCCACAGGGTAGGTGGAAGATCTCCCACACACTCACCGGGTCTGGGCTAGGACTGGGTCTGGTAGTTCCTGGAAAATGGCAGAAATTCCTACTAGGTGGGTTGGGTGGGTTAAGTGCTGCAGAGTGGTGGGGGGACATCCCAAGAGGGTGAAAGAGGGTCTCACCCTCACTACGCCTGGGCTGGGACCAGTAGGTCCTGCCGGCACAGGGTAGCTGGAAGCTC
Organism: Octodon degus; assembly: GCF_000260255.1. Classification (NCBI taxonomy): domain Eukaryota; kingdom Metazoa; phylum Chordata; class Mammalia; order Rodentia; family Octodontidae; genus Octodon; species Octodon degus. The sequence continues at coordinate 2,536,463 of NW_004524840.1, forward strand.
TCCCACACACTCACCGGGCCTGGGCTAGGACTGGGTGTCTGTAGAAGGGAATAAATTTAAGACAGAGATGAAAAGAAAGGCATGACAAACTGATACAAGTGGAAAAGAGGGAGCAAGGAACCTGATTTGCAATATTTAGACTGTAAGCTCTAAGCATATCAATTTTTCTCACAGGTCATACAGATTGATACTCTTTCCCTTATGCTCTTTGTCTGTTTCTTAAGTAGCTTTTTCGAAGTAAAGTCTACATCTCCACCTGATTACTCATAATTGTGTGTATTCAAAATCTGTTTTCTTTGGGTCATTTATAACACCAGTGGTTGCATTATATCAGCTAGAATGATACCTCCAAAAGCATTTCTAACTTTTATAAAAACTGTTTGGCCTAGAGAGTGATCACAGATGTCATCTTAGATATTTTCCTTTGACAAATTACCCCAAACCCACAAAATGAAAAAGAAGAGGCTCGTGTTGGTTTATGGTAGATGGGCATCAAGAAAGAAACTTCATGAAGGAGAATTGAAACTGCTCACACCCTGGTAGCCACAAGGAAGAGGACAAAGGCGGGAGAAAAGTGTTTCAGGCCACACCTTTAACTCCCCTGTATATATAAGTAATCACCACCTCCTAATAGCACTCTCCATTGCTGATACTTTAGTGCATGAACAAGCCAATAAGCATTCCATCACCATTGTGCAGTCACATGTAAAAAGCACTGGGCTATTCCAGATCAAAACCGCCACAGGTGTTGTCATATTGAAAATAATGGTATTCTGGCTTGTCCACAAAGTACCACACAACGTCTCCACCTAGCAATTTATTCTAACTATTCAGAGAACTCTGTGTGTGTGTGTGTGTGTGTGTGTGTGTGTGTGTGTGTGTTACATGTAGCAAAAACAAATCCTTTCAAAACAAGAATATATTTACTTACACATAATTTTGTTACTATTGTGATGCTTTTACTTACATAGTGAGTGTTTTATGTTGACATCAGTTTTACTTTTCTGTTTTTGTTTTTGTTTTTAACTGAGAAGCCTGGTTGTTATCAAATGCATTTGTTTATGAATGTAGATTTTCCTTAGATTAAAATTGCTTCCATCTTAAAAGAAATTCAGTTTCATTTGGGCCCATTTCGTCTTTCTTTATCTTCATTTTCTTTCCTTTTCTCTTTTCTTCTATTTCTTTTTTACCTTCATTCTTTCTTTCTTTTAGATTGATTTCATTGTTCTGTACAAGATTATCTAAAAATTCTGAGCACAAGTGATATTTGCAGTAACCAAAGGATAAGCAAAGGTCACTCCAATCAGCTCAGAAAATCAGATTCTCAGAGCTTGTGAGCAACACTAAAAATCTCTGTGGTGAAAAGCAATGCTGTACTGGACACTTTAAATTTAAAGAAAAATGTAGAGAATATGAAGTCCAGTTGAAAGTTTGAAAAACAAGTAACACAATAAAGCTAGCCAAAAGATGAACAACATATTGAAATTTGCAAACAAGAAGTTTCAGAATCAACATAATTAATAAATACAAGCTAGTGAAGGAAATTTACAAAGTAAATACTGAAACTGAAGCAATTCACCAGAAAGTCAAATTTAAATTCTAATTGTTAAAAAGGTGAATAATTTACTTAACAATTGAATAAACTAAACTCAGTTATTAAACTCAAATCCACACTGATAATATAAACTGAAGTGAGCTAAAAGGAAAAAAATTAGAATACAAAATACTGAATATAAATGATATGAATGATATGTCAGAACTCATGAAATATCAAACATGCATATAAGTGGAAATCAGTACAATAAGAAGAAAAGCTCAAATTATTTCTGAGTAGAAAATTATGGTGTATTTTTTCAAAACTGGTGAAAAGCAGGCTGGCCAGATAGCTCGGTGGACTAAAGCAACTGCTTAAACAGAGCACAATGCGGCACTCTGAGATGGCACTTAAGACAGGGCTTGATCACGAGCACCTGTAATCCCATGCTTGGAAGGCTGAAAAAGGGGGATCACTACAAGTCTGATCTATGTAGTGAGACCCTGAACATGCTGTAGACCCTCTACTAAATGCATTTTAGAAAGCAAACAAACAAACAAACAAAAAAAAAACTGGTGAAAACCGTGCCCACAAGTAAAGAGCTATTCACTGACAAAAGGGATAATGCCAACTAAATCATGACTTAGCTTAAGTCTGGAGCTCAAAATTAAGTGGAAAGCCAAGATATTAACTTAGGAGATAAAATAAATATGTTACTTACAAAGAGAAACAGTAAGAATGACAGCAGTCATCCTCTATAGAAAGGAAACTAGAAGAAATGTAATGATATCTAGAAGATTATCTGTGAAAAACCATTCAATCTAAAAATTCATGCAATAGTCGGGGAGGTAGCTCAGTAGAATAATTGCTTTCCTGGCAAGCACAAGGGCCTGAGTTCTATCCCTGGTTCTGCAAAAAAATAAAAAATAAAAATTCATGAAATTAGCAATGCCCATAGGAAAAAAAAATAAAAGGGCAATATCACAATGTAAAATATCAAAACAAAATTTACATGAAAAATAATGATGAGTGCCTTCTTTCTGTTGTTTATATTAAGAAATTATTTCATTTAGGAAGAAAGAAAGTGAAAAATGGACAAACTAAAATATACAAATTAATTAAAAGAAAGACAAAAATTGATATTTCATCCTTGGTATGGGTAATTTTTCCCATTTTTATGTGCAGAAAATAAGGTGAATGGCAATAATGTCATAAAATATTGTGTACAAAGCTAGGTAGCTATAAGACAGTAACCTGATGAGGGAAGGAAAGAGAATAGTGCTGAAGCAAAAACAAACTGTCCTAAGTTACAAAAGTTGTATAGGCCAGAATACACAAAAGTAGAGTGAGTAGTGGAGCAAGTCGACATAAAATGTACACTGGGAAGAGTTCTATCTCTTACTGGCTCTAGGTCTACCTGTATCTGTGCTTACAGATCACTGAGACAAATATGAACACAGCGTGAAAGGGAAAAAAAACCAATATTTTGGATTTGGTTGGGTTTATAGTCTGTGTGCCAACATTCAGTCTTATTATCGGGCTGTCAAAGTAGCACTAGATCTTGTGCAAACCACAAATGGATGTGAATATTTCCCTATAAAAATTATTTCCCAAAACAAATAATGGATGTTTCTGTTAATCTGAAGTAAGGTAATATGCACCAGGATTATTCTTTCTTCACTCAATTTTAGTGATGGACATTCATCCTTTCCCATTGAGGATGATTAAGGTCACTTGTTCTGAGCTCCCCATAGAAAGAATGTAGTTTCGTGCCTCTTGTGTTTGAGATTGATGATGTTCAAAAGTGAACAGTGATTTAAAGAAAATGAGTAAAGATTGAAGATAAATTACTGATTTTTGTTTGTTTGTTTGTTTGTTTTGGAACTGAGAATTGAACTCAGGCCCTTGCACTTGCCAGGGAAGCACTTACTCTGCTGAGCAATCTCCCCAGCCCAAGCACTGATCTTAACCATGTAGTATTTTACAATTACATCTACAGTATGTTTACATGAATGACAAAGACAAGAACGTGTAGAGTTAC
>NW_004524840.1:2541457-2542646 GCF_000260255.1 Octodon degus
CATCTCTCTGCTTTGGACAATTAGCAGCACCGGTAGGTAGATTGTTCCAGGTGGTCCTTTCTCTTAGAAAAAAATGATAATTATGTTTAAAAGAACATTCTGTGGAAATAATTGTAAGTGGTGTCTTAGTTGCTCCTCTCGTTCCCAGCTCTCAGAACATAGAGAGGTTTATGGTGGCTCACAGGCTCACAGGTCCCAGGAGGAAATGGAACTGCGAAAATTCCTGGAGACAGTGTGCAGTGTTCCTCTTGTGACAGCCAAGGAGAGGGAAAGAGGAGCAGGGAAAGGAGCTGTGCACCTGCAGGTCAAACCCCTGGTGGGTAATCTTTTACCAGACCCCACCTCTGAACATCAAGCTGGAATATCATGCAATGGATACACAGTTGAGTACAGCAGCCCTATAAGCCAGTTTCCTTTCAAATTCCCTGCCTGTGAATTCTTGATTGTTTTCAGGGACATACATGTTCTAAACCATAACAGTGTTAGAGAATTGAAAATGTCAGTGATAATAGTGACGTTTTGACTTGCCAGCACACCACTAAATACTACCCTAATATGTACCAATTTTTTAAAAAAATATTTTAAAATATTAAATGTACTATTCCAAATAATAACTATATCTATAAAACCATTTAATAATTGCTCGTTATGAAAATTACACTAGTTATTTTAAATCCAGAAGCATGTCTATATCAATTATATATGCTCATTCATGCTGATTTTTTGTAGATTAAAATTTCTTCAATCCTAAAAGAAATTAAGTTTTACCTTGGAGACTCCAAGTGCTACCACCAAATGGGAGGAAAGGATGATAGAAGAAAGACTGGAATAAGAGACCAATTCCATGAAAATGAAGAAATTTGGGAAACGCCCCCTGGAATTACCTTGTTCTTGCCATCAGGAGTCAGGAGAAAGGCTGTTGAGTAAAATGTAATCAGCAGAATTTTGGCTGCTACCCATCCTCCAGGACTAACAAACTAGTGCTTGAAACAGCAAAACACAATCCTGCAAAGGATACACTAGTAAATTCTGAGATCAGCACAAAGTATATATACTCAACAGTACACACTATATATTATGAAATCCAGAGGGCCTCTTTCCTAAAAGGGCCACCAGAACCATCAGAAAATTAGAAATTTCTCCACATCAATATGATGAAAAAACAATCATTAAAGTTCATAATTTAAAA
>NW_004524840.1:2543707-2544545 GCF_000260255.1 Octodon degus
GGACAAAATGCCTATGAAAATCAAATGTTAACCATAACTTCATTGCCGAAAATTAAGAGATAGCCCAAAAATCTAAACTTATGTACATAAAATAAATGTTATTTGTAAAGATAAAAAATTAGTTTGACAGTAAAATTTCTCTAGGAAATAAATGAGAGCTGGAAGGAAGTAATTGTACATTAGAGATGGATTAAAATTAACCAGCAATCTAATTTCACACAATTGAAATTACCTATAAAATACAAAGTAAAAACATATTAAGCAAACATCTTTAAGGCAAAATATTGAAATGAATGTTAAAAGACAAGTAATGAAAAATTTATTTTCTCTGTTATTCACAGTAAGAAATGATAAATTCATTTAGGATAAAAGAGAGACAAAAACATGGGCATTTAAAAAACAATGAAATAAATTAGAAGAAAAACAAAAGCTAATTTTTCACATGACAAGAGTAATTATTCCTAGTGTTTTAAATAAATATGCATTATACATATTTACTTAAATATGTATTTGCGTACTTCACAAATGACTCATCAATGAACGAAGGAGGAGCTGTCAGAAACTCCAAAAGTTTATGAGCATTGGGATAACAGGTTAAAATTTTGAATTTTAGAAAAAAAAGTTTTCTATTTCCCAGCATTACTAGATCTAAGTATATAACCAATCAATATGACTGTTCTTAGAGAACAATCCGGGGAAAGAACACTGTCCTGCCAAAAACAGTTAAAATTTTGAATGTTGTGGCCTATGGTCAATACCTCAGGCCACTGTGGTGTCAAAGAAGACCCATTTCATGTGTACACAAATGGAGGGGAGTGTTTCCCTATAAAATATTTAC
>NW_004524840.1:2548410-2550452 GCF_000260255.1 Octodon degus
AGAAAAATATTAAGCATCAACTGCTCCTTAAGTTCATAAAAATATATGAAGTTAACATACAAAAAGTATCCTCTGGAAAACATGATCTGATAGACAAGGCCTGCTTTAACCTGAGAACAGTAGAACAATTTGTCAGAATTTTGATAACAAATCAATAGTTTAAAATCTTACAGTATATAGTAGTTTTAGATTTCCAGGAAGGCAGAAGAATGTAAAGAAAACTACCATAAAATCTCTTCCCAACATTATTGTGTAATAGTTATTGCAACTTATGTGCTGATAGTCATACATTATCATTAACTGAAGTCTATATAGCTTGCTTTGTGTTATGTATTCTATGAAAAATTGATTAGTAACAGCCAGAAGAAATACAGTATCATACAAAATATTTCCATTATCCTGAAATCATCCCTTGCTTTAGCTATTTATTTTTTCTCAATGTCACAAAATCCATGAATAACCTTCAACAATATTATTGGCCAGAAAATTGAATCATTTTCACATGTTATATAAATAGTACCATTCACTATGTACTCATTTCAAAAGGTTTCCTCATTATAGCACCACACATTCACACCTTCTATGTCTTTCTTACCTTAGTAGTTATTTCTTTGTACTGCCAAGAGAAGACTCAATTTGCAAGACATACCACATTTCATCTACGCATATAATGTAAGACAATGTGATTGGTTCTAACTTTAGCTAATTTCAACTAGATTCCATATGCCTTTGTGCATAGGTATTCATATGGATGTACATATTCAAAGCCTTTGGGTAAATATCAAGCAGTGCATTGTCCAGATTGCAAACAAAAATACATATGTACAGTTTTATAAATTTAATTTGTATAAAATTGGTTCAAGGTCTTGTAAAGTAGCTGTACCATTTGGTGTTACTATTTGGGAAAAACAAATACACTATTGCTCTAAATTTTGTCAATATTTAGGTTTTTTCAGTGTTTTATATTTTTTGCCAAGATATAAGAGGTCTATTATTATCTTTTTGTTATAACTTACAGCTAACTAGAATATGTTGTTTAGAAATTTTCATCTGTTCATTTATTACATATAATGTTCTTTGTTGTCTGTTTAGATTGTCTCCTATTTTGAGCTATTTGCTTTGTTATTTTTGAGAAAAATTTTCATCTTAAAGCTACATGATTTGCTGGTACAGATCCTGTTACTGCAACAAAGTAACTTTGGATATAAAGACTTTATTTCACCTTATGAATTAAGAAAGTCCAAAATATTTTTAGAGAACAGCCATTAATCTTTTCTCACAAGATACATACTAGCCACCAAATTTAAGGTCAAATATGTATTTTTTTTTCTGAACCTGGGATTGAACTCAAGACCTAGCACTTGCCAGGGAAACACTTACTCCACTGAGCCATCTCCCTGGCCCGTATAGCCAAATATGTATATTAATGTTGAAAACATCGAAAAGAAAAATATGAAAAAATAATTCATTCAAAATTATATTGTATCATTCATCACAGTTATACTTTTGGGAAAGTCTTCTCTTCCACATTTTTCTCATGATGCCTTTTGTTGCCTTAATGATTTTGCTAAATGGCAGTGCCCTCATACAGTAAAATTAGAAAGGCTGGCCAAATAGCTCAGCATATTAAAGCACCTGCAAGCAGGCCCAGGTGCCTGAGGTTTGACCCCCAGGCCTGCCATGCCAGCCCTGCCCCAGCTTAGGAGGCTGAACACAGGTGAATCACTATGACTCTGATCTAGTGTGAGACACTGACCACTCTGTAGACACTTCCCTAAAATACAAAAAAAAGAAAAGAAAAGAAAGAAAGAAAGATTGGAAATAGAAATTATTCAAAATAGAACATTAAGTTACATGACTTATATAAGTTCTTAGCAAGCTGTTGAATACACAATCAATACTATGCAAATATTAAGAGAATGTATTAATAAAATGGGCAAAACAATCACATTTCCATGTCACCACTAATTAGCATGCACAGAATTAAGGTTATTCAAAAATTTCTATTTAGCAATTTCTACTATATTGAGTTCAGATTTAAA
>NW_004524840.1:2551582-2552942 GCF_000260255.1 Octodon degus
AGGAAGGGGGAAACATGCTGGTATATATACAGGATGGCTGAGATGATTATACTCATAATTTCCATCAGTTTTTCTGAAAATGGCAATTAATGTTTAAAATTTTCACCTTGAATAACACTGCACACTGATATCTGTGATCTGAACAACCACATCAAGGACAGAAATGTGTAATACAAAACTCATGGTAGAATGCCTCTCATTTTGGTCTTCTAAATGTGTACTGTTCCTAATGTCTTATCAATTATTATACTCTCTTTAAAATAAATTAAAACAAAAAAGAAAAAAATTTAAAACTTCTGGACAGCAAGCACCAATATTCAATTATTTCTCCAATCTTATATAGCTATATCTGTTAATCTGAGCAAAAAAATTGATGATAAATGTGGATAACATACCAACCATTGTTAGCTATTCCTGTTTTGAAAATCAGTAATGTATGCATTTCTATATGTCACCATTTTTCTGCCTTTTACTCTATTTATTTTTGCTTCTGTTTTTACTCTTCAAAATAAAATGTTAAAAAATTAAAAAGCCACTGTAAGCTGCTTAAATCATAATTTATATTATTTATGCATCTCTTCACTCTTCCAATGGCTGCTACTTCTTCACCCACTACTCCTCTGAAGGTCGACCTCTTGAGTCTACATGAGCTCAAACAACCAAAAACCGTCACTGCAGTCCGCATACTGCATAAATGCCACTCTATCTTGCAGTAGTTGACACCGGTCCAGGATTGGATAAACTCTGTTAAATGTTTGACTCAAGCATCAGCACCTGAATGGGGCCCCCATCTGGGCCTCTGCCTCACCCTCACTCTTCCTGCACACAAGGAGATGCCCTCCCAATCCTGCAAGATCCCCAAAGCCCTCCTCTGGGCAGCAGCAACTTTCACTGTCTGTCTCCTTCACACTCCCTCTTTACTGCAATATCCCTGCCCAGAAACAGCTGTCACTGAACACAAGGCTTCTGTTTTCCCACAACAGCCAAGATGAATGCTCTACTACCCCGTCCTGGCTCTGCACCCATGTGCAGCTCCACGGTGTCCTCCCCACCTGCTTACACTACTGTTTCCAGAGGCGTGAGATATTTAGTTGCATGTTTCACATTACTTTGATACTAATTAGTCCCTGATACTGTATATTTATTTTGTATTATTTTTCTACTATGTAAAGAAAGGTTATTCTTATTCTTAGTGAAGATCTGTGAGCTGATTTTCCCTGTGGGAGAAATAATTTTACATTATATTTTGAAGGACATTTTCATAAAATGTAAATTTATATTTTACATTTCATTATTGTCATCAAAGAAGATGATCTTTAATAATAAGAAAAATATGGGGCTAGGCAGATGGCTCAGTGGA
>NW_004524840.1:2553357-2558618 GCF_000260255.1 Octodon degus
AGAGAGACAGAGAGAGAGACAGATAGACAGACTTAAAGAGCCAAAACAGAAGGGTGGAGGGGTCCCGAGGGTGCAGAAGAGGGTCTTACTCATGTGGCATGCCTGGTTTTGGTCTGGAGAGGTCCCCTGGGCGCAGGGAAGCCGGAAGCTCTCCCACACACTCGCCGGGCCTGGGCTGGACTGGGCTGGATATACTAGCCAGATGGTTTGATTCCTAAATTTCTGCATAAAAATCTGTAATTTTTCCCACATTCTATAGGGATATAATGTTTAGAATATCTATGGTTGTTGGAAAATAGTTCCATGTTATATCTAAGATGTTTGACATACAGATAGTGATGCTAAGGCCAACTGCCTGTTACAGGGCTATATCATTAAGTTTCTCTTCTGGATATTTAGCAACTAAAGTTTACAGACCAAAAATCTGAGAAATAGAAGGGCTATAAGGATAGCCAATATTTTGGCCCTAGACCTTCAAGGTCACTGAGGATTCAGGACATAAGAGAGCTTATGCTGTGACATCCTGTAACTCAATGATATCCCAAATTTTCTGATCAAAGAGATTACAGGGCCACAGAGGAAAGTGATCAACAATGTATAGTGTGCCTAAGAAGAGTCACCTAGAGAGAAAATTTTCTCAGGCTTTCACAGAGAGCAAAATGGACAAGCAATAGCCACGACTCATCTGGATGGCAGACACTGATAAAAGACCCACAAGGTGCTGCACATGGTTCCAGGGTAAGTCCTGAGGGGATTCGACTGAACTTGTCAGATAGTAGAAGTTACATTTTGCATTATATATGTCTTGCTTTAACTTGATCTTAACTATCCAGCAGAAAAGTGTAACCACGAGGCATAAAAGTAAAGCAATATTAATATGTCAAGCTGTAAAAGGTTCACATCAACAACTTCAGACAATTGCCAGTTGTGCTGATAACCCACTACTATTATGGACTGTTGGGCTATAAAGGGTTATTTTGCTGAATTCAAGTACCTACAGTCTTTGGTCTGGCATCAGTCATGAACAAGTCCTTTAAAAAATTCTCCAAATACAGCTTCTCTAACAACAATGGAACAACCAACTCTGACAAATCAAAACAAAACGAAAAAGGGGCATATAAATAAAGGACCTTTTTCTTGTCTGTGTGTGTGAATATATATATATATATATATATATATGTAGAGCTAATTTCTCAGTTCATTGGGAGGAAAGGTTTTTACTCATATTGTTTAGACAAGATATAATGTCTCCGTCTTGTCCTCTGAATAACTATGATGAAGACAACAATATGCAACGTATTAATTATCGTAACTGTCATACTAACCTGTCTTGACACTTTATTTCATCTTTTTTCTCATTAAAATAAAAAACATAGATTAAAAAAAGAGCCAGAACAAATTGGCACTGAAATCTCAGCTGACTATAATATGCAAGGAGTTGCCTCAGGGCACCTCATGTAGCCTCTCACTGCCTTGCTGAACGCATGTGTTTCTGCTTATGCAAAGACAATTATATACAATCTGTCAGCCCTCTGGGTCACTTTCTTTCCAAGAAACTATTATTGACAGAATCTAAGGGGAGTCCAGCCTAGGAAGTTACCTGGGAAGCACAGATGCCTATAAGTGGGATATAACAAAGAGGAAAAGAGGAGAGAATGGTGCTTAGTGGACGATAGAAAATACAATATTTCATATTTCATTCAAACATACTATGCTCCTTTGTTTATTTTTTGCAAAACTTTATTTATTTTTTTCTAGTACTGGGTATACCCAATCTAGGCAAGGAATGTGTCAGTTGCTAAATGTAGAATATTCATTATAAAAGAGAAAATGAATTGTTAACATGCTAACAAAAAATATCCAAATCTTATACAAATGGGAAGTTTCCTCTATAGAAAGCAACACTGCCTTGAAAAGAGGGCTCCTGTCAGCCTAGATCAAGGCAAGTGTTTTGGATGTGTTTTCTGCCCCCACATGCTATGCCCAGTGAGCCTTTACATGGCCCACAGGAATGTTGGGTCTAGTAATAAGGAATGTAGGAAGATCTCATATCAACACTTAAATATGATCTAAGCTACCATCAGTATCCCTATCTTGAGCAGGGTTTCCAAAGAGTGTGGTATACAAACTAACAAACTAACAATGTTGAACATTCCCCCCAAGAGATGGCTACACTTTTAAGAAAAAGTTAACAAACAACTTCATGGTGACTTGTGTTGTTCAGTGCTAAACTCAACTACATTAATGTAACAGCAAGGAACAATAACAAATAACAAGAACAAGTGCTACTATGGCAACTACTATGGTTGCCTGATCTATGGCTATACTGGCCTAGCCTGTAGCTATGGCTATGGTTGCAATGGTTGTAGCTATGACTATGTTGGTTAGAATGGCTATGGTTATGGCTGCTGTCACCCCTCGTGATGTAAAATTTAGAAGAATATGACATTAAAAGAAAGCATACATAAAGGATTAGTAGTTCATAATCACTGCAAGTTCTTTTCTAAGAGAAATAAATGCTTACGCCTCAAACATTAGGCAATTTTACCAGTTTTGAAACTCTAGTAATATTTTTATTCATAATCCACAGGCTCAAAGAAACATTTCATAAACCCTATGCATATTTTTAAGTATAATAACAAACAATAATAATTAACAGCACAAGGAAAATAAGCTTCCCTTCCAAAGTGATCATAAAAATTAAATTTAAAAATGGAGATGCTGGGTCCAGGAAGATGGCTTAGTGGAATAAGCGCTTCCCTGGAAAGCACAAGGGCCTGAGTTCAATCCCCAGTTCCACCAAAAAAAGAAATTAAAAAAATAAAAATGGAGATGCCATGTTGGGTATTAAGAAAAGGAAGTTGGTCATTATGAAAGTCATAACATAATAGTAAAGAATTCTTAATTACCAAGGCTTCTTTATGCCTACCAAATTATATGTTCTAAATATTTCTAATTCCAAATGAATTTAAAGCACGAGGCTGATATGTGCCAGGGGTCACCATACCACCAAGACAGATACAGGGAAGGCCATGTTCAGATGGTAACACGTACAGTGAAACTGATAATCTGCTGTGCTTCTCAACAGAAGAGTCCACTCCTTACACCAAGTGCTGCTATGGAAACTACTGTGGATGCCTGATCTAAGGCTATACTGGCCTAGCCTGTGGCTATGGCTGTGGTTGCAATGACTGTAGCTATGGCTATGGTGGCTATGGTTATGGCTGTTGGCACCCCTTGTGATGTAGAAGACACTGGTCCTATGGTTTCTACTGAGGAATTTCCACAACTTGTCAGTTTTTTTTTTACTAAAATTACCTTAAATTTTCTTCACTTGAGAAATTTCTAAATAACTGCAAAACCCAAACAATATATTAAATTATAAAAACTCAAATTTAGCATGTCATATTATCAGTATCAATGGTATATGGAATAACTTTCAGAAAAAAAGTTCTATCACATTTTGATGCTTTGTAAACTGGGATCAACTTCTACTCTCAATTTTTGCATAAAGTGTGTATTAATAAATTATTTCATCACAGATAATGCTTTGTCACAGTTACATTATATTAATTATATATTTGTTTTGTCTGACTGATTAGTTAGATGTGTGTGGTTCTTATGTTGCAGACAAAGATAAAAAAAAGTAAGGAAGATACACATAAGTGCAACACATCTTGTTATTCTGTCTGGGATGAATAACTTCTGAGCTCAAGTGGTTCTCCAAACGTGTCTAAGCAATAATCGAAACTGAAAGCAAGGCTAAGCAAATGCAGATCAGACAATATCATATTTTCTAAGAGGTTACAAGCCACCGCAAAAATAGCTACACTATTTTAGGTCCTCCATAATGTTAATAAAAATGTTAAGAATGTGAAAATTTATGGAACTATACATAATGAATAAAATATAATAACAGCTAAAAGATGAACATGTTTAGATTTGCAGAAAAGAGTAAAATAGACTTAATGAAATAAGTAGAGACTATTATATATTTATATATATATATACATATATAAGTATATATATATTAAAAATTTAGCAAAGAAACTTTTAAAATCCAGTTTTCAAAAAGTAGGTAAGATAGTTAAGAACTCAATGAATGTAGGTGAGTTATTAAACTGAAACATAAAATATCACAATTTAATCAGTAAGTTAAAATTTGGATGACAAAATCCTGAGAAGGATATAAAGATGTGTCAGATCTCATAGAGTGCCAAGTCTATGAAATTCAGAAGAGGAAGAAAATAAAACGAAAAATTATTTTGGATGGTAAAATATTTCAAAACCACTAAAAAATATCAGTCCACAAATTGCCAAAGTTGTTCATTGCCAAGATGCAGAGTGTCAATTAAAATCACATTTAGACATAAATTAATAGGTGAAAAATAAGTGCAAATCTTAAATCTTAATTTAGATAGAAAAAAGAAATATGTTACCTACAAAGAGAAATGATAAACCCGATACCAAAACTCTACAGACACACAGAAAACTGGAGAAAAAAGTGGTGGCATGTTAAGAACAGATTATGAGCATCTGGGGAGATAGCTTGGTGGACTAAGTGCCTGCCTGGCAAGCATAAGGACCCAAGTTTGATACCCAGAACTATATGCACTGCCAGCCCAGGAATCCCAGACAGAGTAGCACATGCCTGAAATCCCAACACTGGAGACTCTGAGACAGGAGAATCAGTCCAAGTCTGAACTGAAAAGCAAATCCTTGTATCAAATAAATAAATTTTTAAAAGAAGAGTTTATGAATGACCACTTACCTAGAATTTCACATGAATAAAATAACCCACATAATGAACTTATAAAAATATATTAATAACACAAAATATTATCTTACAAGTATAAACAAATTGTAAGAAAATTTATTTTCAATTTTTTTTCAGCATCAGGGATCTAACTCAGGAACTTGTGCTTGCAATGTTGGCACTTATGTCCCTGAACTTAATGCCCGGCTCCCATTTTCAATTATTAACAATAAGAAATATTAATATTTATTCAGGGAAAAGAAAAGCAATTGAGACAACAACATGGACATTCAAACTTAATGGAATTCCAAACAAACTCACTGGAAGAAAGATACACTCTTTAACAGGTGGTGCTGGAAACACTGGCTCTGTACATGCCGAAAGCTCAAACTTGACCCATGTCTATCACCATGCAATAAACTAAAGTCAAAATGGATTAAAGATCTAAACATTAAAGCAGAGACACTAAATCTCCTGGAAGAGAAAGTAGGAGGAACTCTGGAAG
>NW_004524840.1:2560556-2562138 GCF_000260255.1 Octodon degus
TTCTGACATTGCCAGAAAAGCGGAAGACCCAATACTATTATGGGCTACTGGACTCTTTTTGAATATTTTGCTGAGTTTACAAACCTATAATATTCAAATAATGGAACTTAACAAAAAAAGGGGATAGAGATTAATGTCCATTTTGTATCTGTGTATTCAAAGTGGTTAAGATAGATATATAGTTACATTCTCTTAATGAATAGAATGATTTGTTCTAATGGTGTTTGTAAATAGGATATCAAGTCCGCATCTTGTACAGTAATTAACCACTAAGAAGAATGTATGCGGTGTGTTAATTATTGAAACTGTCCTACCGATTTGATTTGAAACTGTCTCATTGCTATTTGTTTATTAATAAAATTATGGCAAAAAAGAAAAAAAAACTAATGAAATTAATAAAAATAAAAATGAACCTTGATCATGAATACAAAAACTATAATTCCTCTTAATGTTTTAACATAAAAAATATGATACATAACAAGAGTTTCATAAAAGAATTTGTGCAAAAATATGTAGCTCTAAAGTACTAAGTCTAGTAGGAAAGAATAACATATTGAAACATGTTTTAAGTCAATGCAGTTAAAAAAGTTAGAAAGTTAAAAAGTTTAGTGAGTAGGGGAACAACAGGAAGAAAAATGTTAAATTATACTAATGACATACGTCTGTCCTATGGTATAGCAATGCTGGTTCAAGGTGTATATACACAATCAGTGTCACTACTTGTACACATGAGTCAGGGGAAGGCAGATACTTCATGCCAGATGAGGGAGTATTTTGAATTTTGCTCATCCTGTCTCCAAATTCAACTCTGCCACTGAGCTGTCAAAATAATGGTACCACATTTCAATTAATATTTTCCTATAAAATATTACCTCCCAAAACAAAGAATTGATAAGAGTTTGTATAACCAAAACTAGGATATTGAACAACAGAAATTGTTCTTTGTCCTCTCAGTTATAGGTTCTTTCAGATTTGAGTATGGTTACCAATGTAACTATTTTTTGGAAAAGATAAGAATGGCTTGCAGGAAGATCATCTAGTGTAACTGTGGAGTGTTTCACACACTTGCATTACAATACATTAATATGGGATGGCAAATAGAAACATAGAGGCATCAGAGTCTTTGTTCATAAAATTATCATTTATTTTATGAAAAGTTTGAAGTCATTTCTCCCTGGAATAAGTTCCAATGAAATGTCTAGTCTGTATTATAGTAATTGCCCATAGAATTCTTATTGTTATGGTTTGTGTATAGACGTCCCCAAAAGCCTCATGTGGTCATATAATTTTTTTCAGAGGTGGCTGAATCAAGAGTGTGTTTAATGTTATTGCAAGGCTGAGCTTAAGGGTGCTAAGGGTGCTAGGATTCACGATGAGTGATTGTTGGTTTAGTCCACTTATTGGATTAACACTGTCCTAATCGTGGTAGACTGGATACAATATAGGGGACATAAAGTGGCTTTTCTAGCTCTCTCTTGCTGCTTTTGCTGTGTTCCATCACCATGAACTATTGCTCTTCTTCCATGTACCTCTTTACTTTGGAGCCAGCAAATTATGGATGGAAACCTATACAAACTATGAG
>NW_004524840.1:2562369-2564941 GCF_000260255.1 Octodon degus
GAGAGAGAGAGAGAGAGAGAGAGAGAGAGAGAGAGGAAGGAGGAGGAAGAAGAAGAGGAGGAGGAAGAGGAGGAGAAGATAAAGAAGAGGAAAAGAAAGGTGGAGGAAGAGGAAAAAGAAACAAAGGGGAGAGGGAGGGAAAAAAGGCAAGAGAAAACTTTTCCTTACAGCAAAATAAAACAAAAACAAAGTTAAAATAAGATACCTATTTTCATGATTACATATCATGCAATCAGGCCATATGTACATGCTTCACTAAATATAGACTAAGCCAGAGTGCTGAAAATAAAAAAAAAGAATTCCTGATATGTGAGAAAAAATACCTCAGTTATGAGGACATTGTTGTATCGATAAATATAGTCCTGAAGCACATTAATGAGACACTATGACTCTGCCCTGCCTGTGGTTTCCCCCACCACCACCAAGAGGTATAAAAGGCTCTTGGCAGGTAGAGACATCAAGACACAAGACATCAACTTCCAGATCCTCAACAGAACTGTCCAATCCCAAGACCATGTGCTACTATGGCAACTACTATGGAGGCCTGGGCTATGGCTATGGTGGCCTAGGCTGTGGCTATGGCTGTGGCTATGGCTATGGTGGCTATGGTGGCTGTGATTATGGCTGTTGCCGCCCCCTGTGCTGTAGAAGATACTGGACCTATGGCTTCTACTGAGGAATTCCCACAGTTTCTTAGCCTATTGATGAATTTTCAAATTTCTTCAAACAGCAATTATATATACTAAATTATCTAAAGCTACAAAAATTACAACATGTCCTTTGAACCATCAGGTGTCAACTAAATGGTGTGATAGTGTGTATAAAGTTTCTGTATTATCTTTGTAATGCTATGTAATGTGTGATCAGATTTGATTCTCAATTTTTATATAAAAGATATATCATTAAATAAACTGCATTGTATTATCAACTTGTTTGTTATTTTTCTATTATTTTTGCTTGTATATTCATATATTTGTGTTATTATTCATAGAAATGTAACCTTTGATTGTTGACAAAGAGAAAAAAGACAGAAAGATGTAGATGATGAGGGAGTAAGGATAGAAGTGAGCTAGCTCAGTTGAACAATCTCCTCCCTGGCAAGAGCAAGGGTCTGAGTTCAATCCCTGGTTCCAACAACAACAACAAAAACAAAAAAGAATTGAGCTAGGATGCTCTTTTGAGATAATCAGGGGTCTAGAATAGGTAAAAAAAAAGTGAATTCTTTCTCAAAGATAATTCAAAGTCATCTTTTACTATCACTTCCATTTCTATCAGTTAATGTACTTCATCTATAATTTACTGTAATTATATTTCATCTAATGGTTGAATGGCTTTTTCTACAATATTTCTTTTAAAGTATTCATTAAAAATATTTATTTAAAAGTACTCACTAGAGGTTGGGAAGATATCTCTGTGGTCTAAGTGCTTGCCTGGCAAGCACAAGGACCCGAGTTCAATCGCACGTATTGCACACCATGCCAGCCCCAGAACCTGGGTAAAATGTGCCACCTCCGAAACCAGGCATAGTGGAACACTCCTGAAATGCTAGCACCGAGGAGGGTGAGATAGGAGGATGACTACAAGTCTGAACCATGTAGCAAGACCGTCTGTCCAAAATAAATAAATAGGAGATAACCTGCTTGGGGACCCCCTTCTCTCCCTCTCTCAGACAGAAACTTTCTTTCCCCCAATAAATATATTCTGCTCTTAAATAAATAAATAAATAAATAAATAAATTCATTAATTCATTTATATTGTTTGTATCTCTATGCTTTGTCATTTGTCACATGTGGTTGGATTATGCCCACTACAGCCCTATGTTGAAAATGTTTCTCATATTCCAAAAAAATGGGGTCTGAGGAGATGGCTCAGTAGAATAAGGGCTTGCCTGACAAGCACAAGGGCCTGAGTTCAAACCGCAGCTTTTGCCAAAAATAAATAAATAAATAAATAAATAAATAAAAATAAGTAAATAAATGATTCTGACTATAGATAGAGTATAAGGTTTTTTTTTGGTTTTAAAGCCATTTCTCTTACCTTTAAGCACTCAAGAGGCTGAGGAAGGAAGATCATTGTGTCAAGGCCAGCCTAGACTACACAGTGTGTTCAAGTCCAGTCTGAACTGCATAATGAGACCCCACCTTAAAAAAATAAAAGAGCAGAGAGGAGTAGAGCCCGGGAGGGAGAGAAACCCTGCCAGGTCACATCTCAGTGACCAGCCTGTGACCATTCCCCACCTCTGACAACACACACAGCAACTGGACGTTAGTGACTGAATTCTCTGATGGTTTCAGCACTCTGTATATCCAAAAACCCTTCAAAAGCCCTATCTCTGAGTTTATGAGTATTTGGGGAGACATTTCATTGCCAACCATCACAAAAGGTGTCGTATTAAAAATGTCATCACAACAATGGAATTCTTGCATGCCAGAATGGTACCAAAGAGTATCACAATGCAATAATTTATTGCACTTAGAAAATAATACACATAGTACGCACAGCAAGAATAATTATTTTCAAATGCATGAGATATTTTTCTCAGTAACATATGAACATTAGCCATATATATATA
>NW_004524840.1:2565041-2566126 GCF_000260255.1 Octodon degus
TTTTTTTTTGTGGAACCAGGGATTGAACTCAGGCCCTTGCGCTTCCCAGGCAAGCACTTCTTCTACTGAGCTATCTCCCCAGCCCCAGGCGTTTTATATTTTTAATCCAGAACTCTGATCATTATTAAATGCATGTACTCAAGCATGATGTGTTTTTTACACTTAAAATTTTATCCAACCTAAATGAAACTAAGTTTCACTTGGGTAACTCCTACTGAGATGTCAAATGCAGTGACATGCTGATAGGAGCTGGAAGGATTAAAAAGATCAATGCACTGAAGATTGAGAAATTTTAGAAAAATAAATTGAAATTTCAACATTCCTGATCCTTGGAGGCAGATTTTGTTGAAGCATGGAAAAGAGGTAACATAGTAAAATGAATAACATATTGGACTTTGCAAATGAAATTTCATCAGAATTTTATAACCGCTCTTAAGTCTAGCAAATTACAGTTGGATTCATAGGGACTAAATAGATGCGGGAGATGAGAGAAAAAGGGGCCCTGATAGGGATAGTAAAATCCATTAAGTTTTATTGTATACATGCATTCCCTCCCTACAAAGAATCTTGTCATTCTATGCTGCAAAGACGCATAATAAAAAATAAAAAAACACATAAGCCTGGAAATGATGTGATAACAAAATACAAAGTTTAACACAAAACAAATATTCTCCTTGATATAATTTACAAATTGTGAATCTACAGAAGTCTGTATCCTAAGAGGAGACTAGGCTATCTTAAAGAAATTTTCTCCATATCGTCTTGTTGAAGTATGTAAAAGAGGAAAATTTTTCCTGTGTATTTCTGGATGCCCTGTAATGTTCATAGAAAATGTCAATAGAGCATTTTGTTGAAGTATGGAAAATAATCCAGAGTTCAGAATTTTCTAAGAGCCACTCTTGATTGAAAAAGAAAATACCACATATAAGGTGCGCCTAGAGTCAGATAGATCCTGACCAGGAGCCTTAACCCGTGTTAGTCTTTGCTTGAATTATGTAAGTGAGTCCACCTCTTTTTTCCCTGTTTTTCTTTTTCCTTCCTTCCTTCCTTCCTTCCTTCCTTCCTTCCTTCCTTCCTTCCTTCCT
>NW_004524840.1:2566226-2575264 GCF_000260255.1 Octodon degus
CCTTCCTCCCTCCCTCCCTCCCTCCCTCTTTCCCTTCTTTCTGTCTTTTTGTCTTTCTCTTTCTTTTCCTTTTCCTTTTCCCTCCTTCCTTTCTCATTCT
Organism: Octodon degus; assembly: GCF_000260255.1. NCBI lineage: Eukaryota > Metazoa > Chordata > Mammalia > Rodentia > Octodontidae > Octodon > Octodon degus. Next base: position 2,566,327 of record NW_004524840.1, read on the forward strand.
TTTTTCCTTTCCTTCTTTCTTTCTTGTAGTTGAATCTGTACTTCTTCTCTGTTGCATTTCAAAAAATTCAAAGCACAAGTGCTACTTCAACTTAGCCTCCAGGGCAACAGAACTACAAGCAAGGGGCACCACATTCAGCCCAATCATACCTGTTTTAAGAGCTTAGGTGAAAAAAAGCTAGGTGAAATCCTGTGTATTTTTGGATCCCCTGTAATGTTCATAAAAAATGTCAATAGAGTATTTTGTTGAAGTATGGAAAAGAGGAAACATAATAAAGTCAAAGTAAAATGAATAACATATTGTACTTTGCAAATGAAAATATAATAGACATAATTAATAAACAAAAGATAACAAAGGTATTAAAAGGATATTTGCAATATAAAACTGGATTCATCATAATTAAATTTAAATTCTAGTTCTACAAAGGTGAGTAATGTTGTTAACAATTCAATGAACTCGGACAAATGCATATTTTCTGGGAGCTACACAGATCCATATGGTGAAATCCAGCACTACTTTGGATGGGAATTTAAATTTTGGCCATATGAAACCCTGAATAAGAATATAAAAGAAGCAAGAAATTATAAAATCCAACTAAATGTAAGCAACATATTGGGATTTGCAATATTAAAATAGATACAACTACTACATCTTTTTTTTTTTTTTTTTTTTTTTTTTTTTTCGGAACCGGGGTTTGAACTCAGGCCCTTGCGCTTGCCAGGGAAGCACTTATTCCACTGAGCCATCTCCCCAGCCCCTACTACATCTTCCAAAAGGAAATTTATCTATATATATTAAGCTAGAAAAATTCAGTGCAAAATCAAATTTTAATCTTAATTCTTAGCAAAATAAAATAGTTAAGAATTCAATAAATTGCACAAATTATAAAACAGACATACATCAGTACAAATAAGAAAAAGTGGAATAAAATAGGCTAAACTAAAAAAATAAAAAATAAAATACACTAAACAGAGAATAAAGAATGTGTAAGATCTCATGAAATGGAAAGTTACATAGTATTTAGAATTCAGAAAAGGAAAAAAGTACAGCAGAACATCTCTCTACAAAATCACCAAGCCCTTCATTGTGAAGAGGAAGACTTGCTAATTAAAAAATAATAATAGCAATCAAAAGAATGGAGAGGGCAAGAAGCAGTGGGCAGAGCGAGCTGGGTGGGGAGGAGAGGAAGATCGGAAAAGAATTAAGTTGTTGTGTATCTGCAAATACCCCTTAGAGGAATACAAACTTTATGTATTGCAAACATGTATTAATAACGTAAAATTTTAAATAGAAAACAGTAATATCATGTAGACATACACATCATTAACTAAAAATTATGTGCAAAGCCAAAATTTTATTTATTTTTCTTTTCAGAACCGGGGATTGAACTCAGGCCCTTGTGCTTGCCAGGGAAGCGCTTATTCTACTGAGCTATCTCCCTGGGGCCCCAAAATCTTAATTTTAATAAAATAAATGTTGCCTACAAAGAGATAAGACTGACAGTAAAATTCTTCTACAGAGACTGAAAGAAAAAGTAGTAATGCCTTAAGAACAATTAAGCATAGCCAACAATCTAGAATTTCTTATGATCAAAACTGCTCATATAATAAAATAAAGTAAAAAAATAAGTAAAATATCAAGTATATTCCTTATGATGGAGAAAAAATTAAGTTGTCTCAAGTAGTGGGATTTTTTTTTTCCATTTATGTATTTGGTACAGGGTGTCATTACACAGCTTGGACTTGTAGCGATCCTCCTGTTTTTCAGCCTCCCCAGCGCTGGGATTACAGGGATGCGCCACCATGTCCAGACGCGAATGTCAGCTTAGTGCACCCCAGAGGCAGGGCCGACACAGCATGCGGGACCAAGGATAGAACTCTGGTTCCTGAGCTTCCAAAAGCAAGCGCTTAGTCTGCTGAGCTATCTCGCCAGCCCCAGAAAATGTATTTTCTAATTGTTCAGAATTAGAAATGGTTGATTTATTAGGAAGAACAGAAGTAACTGAAACAAAAACTACATTAAAAAGTAATGAAATTAAAATGAAAAGGAACGTTAATCATGTACTAATAATTATAATTGCTTTGGAGTTTTTCATGTACAGAAAACAATATACATGAAACTAATGGGATACATGTAGTTCCCGAGATACGTAGAGCTCAGGGCCAAGGGTTGGATCAGAGCTGGGGTTCGATCTCCCGTGCCTATTGTGCCGGCCCCGCCCCTGGGGCACCCTGAGACAGACATTGAGACTGGGCGTGATGGCGCGTGCCTGTAATTCCAGGACTTGGGAGGCTGTAAACAGGAGAATCACTACGAGTCCTATCTAGCAGTGAGACCTTGAACACCCTGTGGACCTTTCCCTAAAATACACACACACACACACACACACACACACACACATACACACACACACACTCACAAAGAGCTCAGGACATAAGTGAACCTATATGAATCAATATACACAAAATACAAAGCTCTAGGGTACTGACCTCACCAGGAAAGAGAAATATTAGCATATATTGCAACAGATTGTCATAAATCAATGTATCCATGAAAATCAGAAAATACAAAAACTGATTGGTTAGTGGAACAATTAGAGGCAAAAAGTTAACTTTTGGAAAAGTTGTATATACACAAGGAATGTAATTGTTCTTACATATCAGCTTGAGGAAAAGATACAAAGTTTTGTGAGAATGAAAAGCCATTATTTGAAACCTGGAGACATTCAATATCTCAAAACTCATTTGTGTGTTGTTGTGTCAAAATAGCCATAGAATACATAGAAATGAGTGCATGTGTATGTTTTCCTATAGAATACTACGCCCAAAGAAATTTATTAGAGTTTGTGTAACCCTAAATTCGGTATTAAAGAGCAGGAGATTTTCTTTCTTCTCACATCATTAGTGCAGAACTGTACGTCCCTTCCCCTTTGAGTATGGTGACTACCGGACTGAGGAGATAGCTCAGTAGAATAAACACTTGCCTGGCAAGTGCGAGGGTCTGAGTTCAATCCCCATTTCCACCAAGAAATAAATAAATAAATATAAAGTATGGTGACTACCATCAGTTGCCTTAAGCTCACTGTAGACAGGAGGTATCTGTGGTCCTTGCCTTTTCAAAGCTAAACACTGTCTTTAAAAAATAAGTAAAGGTTATAGATGGAACATCTAACTGAAGGGGGAGTTTCACAATTGTATCTACAGTGCATTTATGTAGAGTGGCAAATAGAGAATATATAGTGTTACTACCCATAAAATGAATGTTTTGGAAGTTTGAAATCATTTTTCTTGAAGAATAATTTCAGATTAATCTTCCACTGCACACACATATGATAGTATTCACTGCAAAATTAGCAATAACAACCCATGTGAATAAAAATCAAGAAGTTGCTGGAGAAAAGCATTTCAGGAAGTATAGGGTATAAAGAGAGAAAACTGGAAGGGTTGAACAGAGAAAAGAGAAGGGTTGAAGGGAGAAAGGAAGGAAGGAAGAGAGGGAGGGAGGGAGGAAGGAAGGAAGGAAGGAAGGAAGGAAGGAAGGAAGGAAGGAAGGAAGGAAGGAAGGAAAGAAGCAAGCAAGCAAAGGAGGAAGGGAGGGAGGAAGGGAGGCTAAAGAGAGAAAGGAAAAACTAATCCTTATGAAAGAATGGAAACAAGGAGATGGGGAGATGGCTCAGTAGAATAAGCACTTACCTGGCAAGTGCGAGGGCCTGAGTTCAATCCCCAGTTATGCAAAAAAAAGAAAAAAAAGAAAAGAAAGAAAGAAAGAAAGAAAGAAAGAAAGAAAGAAAGAAAGAAAGAAAGAAAGAAAGAAAACAAAATGGGTTACCTACTTTGATGATTTATATGATGACTTGTAATTATAACATATGTCCAGAAATAACTAAATATAGAGCAAACTGGAAGCTTATAATAGAACATGAGTTTCTTTTTTAAACACCATAATCGGTGGCAGATTCCTGGCATAGGAACAAGATGAGTTCAGTCACCAGGGCCTTGTTTCCACAATTAGTAAAGATCATTCTGATGTTGTCTGAGGCTCATTGGTCAAATAGTATGATGTGGCACTGCCTGGAGTTTCCCTGCTCACCACCAAGGCAGTATAAAAGGTCCCTGAAGACAGTGACATCCAGACCAAGACACCCACTTCCTGATCATCAACTGAACTGTCCACTGCTGACACCATGTGCTACTATGGTAACTACTATGGTGGCCTGGGCTATGGCTATGGTGGCCTAGGCTGTGGCTATGGCTATGGTGGTTATGGTGGCTATGGCTATGGCTGTTGCCGCCCCCTGTGCTGTAGGAGATACTGGACCTATGGCTTCTACTGAGGAATTCCCAGAGTGTCTTAGCCTATTCACTATAAGCTGCTGATTTAGTGCAAAAGTCTCCAATTATTTTTACAGGATAAATTTTTAATATCTTTAAAACACCAAAAACATATTTTAGTACATGAAAAACAAAAATATACAACATGCCTTTTTAATTCATCAGTGTCTACTGAATGTGAAATGCTGTAGAAAAATTTTAGTATTATTTTTATAATGCTATGTAAAATATAATCAAGTTGGACTCTCAAGTTTTATGTAAACAGATTCATTATTAAATAAAGGATTTCATCATAATTGTTGTTATTGATTGCTGTTTTCTTTATATGCTTCATTGTTTTAGTGTGATTCATCACATGTGTGCATTTGTTGTGCTGTGTAAGAGAAAGATATTAAGACAGAGAGAAGGTAGAGTGGGGTGGGGTGTTGAAGAATGGGAGAAACAACAGTGGTTGAACTATATCAATTATCATTGAGAAAGGCTTTTCAGTTTTTAAAAATATTCTGCCTGGAGGATGATCAGTAGTGATGTCTTGGACAGTGATGTTAGTAGTGATCTTAGTAGTGATGTTTTAGCTTTGATCTAATACTGACAACACAATAGAGGAGAGGTTTATGTTGGGGCATAGGTGACTGGCTCGCAGGCAGAAATAGCCGGGTAAAATCCCTAGGTAGAGTGGTGTCTGCTCATGCAGGGCACTCAACCAGCAGAGGAGAGGAAGGACTTCTCTATGGGGAAAGAGATGTACCTTCCCAAGCGGTGACCAGCCCTGCACAGGCCCCGCCTCCTAACTACACACCCAGCTACTGTAACAGCACTGGATACACGCATGATGAGGACAGCACATCCGTGACAGGGTCACATTTCACAATTCCTGCTTCTCAGTGCTTGACTGCTTTGAGGGGCATAACAGATCTGAACCATAACACATGTTATATTTTAAAAGGCAGCAATAACAATGATTTTCTGGCTTACAAATGTGGCTTTCAACAGTGGTTCAAAATATGCAAATGTATTCTAACTATTTAGGAAATAATTTTTGTACATGGGTGGAATGATTCTCTACAAAACCACGAAATAGTTGCTTACAATTAACATTGCATTTTATTTTATTTTTTTTTTAAATGGAGGGGCGAGAACAACTTTTATTTTTTTAATTTTTTTTATTTATTTGTTTGAGAGAGAGAGAGAGAGAGAGAGAGAGAGAGAGAGAGAGTGGTGTGTGTGTGTGGCCAGCTCAGCCCACCAGGGGGCGGGGCTGGCTGGCATGTGGTGCTGGGGGATTGAACCGCAGTCCCTGATGCTTTGCCAAGCTTGTTCTAAGTAGGTGCTTTAGACCACTGAGCCATCTCTCCAGCCCAACATTGCATTTTAAGTTCTTCCCAGTACTCTGATAGTTATCTAATGTATTTGCTCATAAAAGCAGATTTTGACCAGATTAAAATTGCTTACATTCTAAGATTCGGTTCCATTTTGGAAGGGCTGATAGACAGCATACAATGAAATGCATGCAATAAAAGAGTAAAAATTCAAGGTACAAATGTGGTGAAAAATGGAGACATTTTGGAAAAGCTGACTGAAATTCCAACTTTGTTCATTCCAGGGGGAATGGCAAAGGCTGTCAGCAGAAGGAAAGTCAGCAGAATTTTGGACTCCTGTCCCCCTCAAGCCTAGCAGATCACAGTTGGATATATAATAAAGTTTTCAAAATCATGCACTATTTAACACACTGAGCTTAACACAAAGAAAACTTTCTCTGTAAGACATTTTGCTGAAACTGCAGGGCTCTGTTTCCTAAGAGAAGCGGTGGGATCATCCAAGAAATAGAAAACCTGGACAGAATAATACTGTTTTATCCACTTCAAGCTAATCAGAAAAAAAATAGAGAGAGAGTTCAGAATTTGCTAGGAAAACACTTCCTTAATGGAAAAGAGAGTATCTCCTATAGTGCAGCCCCAGAGCAGGCATGCAGATCCTGAAGAAGATGTTAGTCTTCACTTGAATTACAGCAGTCAGCTTCCTGCCGGCCTTCCTGCCTTCCTGCCTGCCTGCCTACCTGCCTACCTGGCCTATCTTCCTTCCTTCCTTCCTTCCTTCCTTCCTTCCTTCCTTCCTTCCTTCCTTCCTTCCTTCCTTCCTTCCTTCCTTCCTTCCTTCCTTCGTTCCTTCTTTCCTTCCTTCCTTCCTTGCCCTTTCTCTCCCTCCCCGTCTTTCTTTTGTACTCTAAGGCTTTCATTCTGCCTTACCTTTGTTCTTTCTTTCGGATATATTTTATTATTCTGTCCAGGGTTGTTAAAACCTTCTGAGCTCAGGTGATACATGCAGTTTCGCCTCAAGAGTAACTGCAGGACAAGCAAGGACTACTAAAAGCAGCTCAAAACATCAGACAGGTTTTTGGAACATGTAAGTAACACTAAAATGCTCTGTGGTGAAAACCAGTATTATTTTCGACCCTTTACATTTTAATGAAAAATGTAGAGAACATGAAGTCCTGTGAAAATGTGAAAAAGAAGTAGCATAGTAGAACTAACAAAAAGAACATGTTGGATCTGAAGATAAATTTTAGAATCAATATGATTAATAAATAAAGATAAAGAAAATTTGTAAAACAAATATTGAAATGAGAGAAAATCATCAAAAATTCAATTTAGATTCTAGTTCTCCAAAAGACAAATACTATAATGAAAACTTCGATCAATATAGTTATTAGTCTAGAGCCTGCACTGATATGTAGTGAGCTGAAACAAAATAAGGAAAATTAAAAGATAAAATAGCAAAGAAATATAAGTGTGAGTCAGAGCTCATGAAAGGACAAAGCATGCATAGAAGTGAAACTCTCAGCAGGGGAGGAATAAGTAAAACTCTCTTCGAGAAGAAAAATACTGTATCTTTTTGTCAAAATACAAGAAAGAAATCTGTCCCCAAATTCTCAAAGCTATTCAGTGCAAGAGGTAGAACGCCAATTAAAATCATGTGTAAGTCTAACTCAGAAGCCAAATATTAAGAACAAAGGCAACATTTTAACTGAGCTAGATAAAGTAAATATCCCAGAGGGCGGCACTGACAGTAAACTTCCTCTAGAGAGCAAAAGAGCTAGAAGACATAGAATGACGCCCAAGAGAGTGACTACAGTTAACCATCAGTCTAGAATTTTACACAATTATAATTGTCCATATGACAAATAATGTAAAAAATTTATATTTTCTCAAGTATAAAGAAAATAAAAGTTAAAAGACAAATAGTAACAAATTCATTTCAGGGGCTGCTCTCATTAAAGATAGACTCCCTTAGAAAGACAGAAGGTCAAACAGATAAAAACACAAGACATGCAAAAATGCTGAAATAATAATGGTTATGAATCAGTACATTTGACAATTAAAGTGCCTCTTCAGTTTTTAATACAGAAAATAAGATACATGACAAGAGTGCAAAATCCTGTGCTCAAAAATATGTAGCTCTACGGCCTTAAGTTTAGTAGGAAAAAAGAAAGAACAAAGTGTAATTGCAACAGACAGTCTTAAGTCACTGAACTTGGAAAAGTCAGAAGATACACAGAGTGACAGAGGAATACTTAGGGGTAAAACTTCAGATTTGGGGACAGTGGTGCGTCTTTAAGACCCAGCAGTAAGGTCCTAGGTGTGTGCTCAGCACTGCAAGTGCTCTTAAAGCACAGTGGGGAGTAAGGCCCACAGCACCATGCAGGAATATAAAGCCAATATTTGGTTTGTGGAAACCTTATTGTCTGAGACTCAAATTCTGTCATTGTGGCATCAAAGCAGCCCCAGACCTTGAGTAAACAAGTGAATGCAAATGTTTCCCATAAAATATTATGTCCCAAAATGTATAATGGGCAAAAATTCACGTAACCCTGTCAGGATATGATATGGCAGGAGAGCATGGTAACAGATTTGCAGTGGGTCCATCTGTGTGGGCCTTTCATAGTGTACCCAGGCAAGAGCAAAGTTCCACCTCGAACCATTGCCAGCCTGTCCTGTGGGTTGAGAATGCTGGAGGAAGTGGCACAGTTTGTACCGAAAGGGCAAATGTACTGTAACCCCAGCACTCCCCACCAGCTCCCAGGATCCCCGGCTGTACTATGAGTTCAGGGCCTGCCTGGATTGCACAGACAGAGAGAACCTGTTTTGAAAAACCAAAATGAAAGGGTGTAGAATCTGGAAGTGATGGCGCACACCTATAAACCCAGCCCCACAGGAGGCTGAGGCAGTGCATCTTGCAGTGGTGACCCGACAGTGAAAGTCATACCAGAGAAAATAAGATTTTTTTTTTTATTTCAAAAACGATGCGGAGGTCATAGCTAATAATGATGGCAAGATAAAGAGCTCTGCCATCACAGGGCTGGAGGCAAAGGGGCATGCAGAACTGCATCCCAGGATTGCGTCAGTGCAGCCAGCATGGTGTGATCTGTATCTATGCAAAATAAGCAGCCATTAATAGGAAGTAAAGCTATGCTCTTATGTTGAGCTGTGGGGGACTCAGGTCAATAATTTCTGACATTGCCTGTTAAACAGAAGACCCAGTGCTATTATGGGCTACTGGACTCTTTTAGAATATTTTGCTGAGTTTACACACCTATAATATTCAATAAC
>NW_004524840.1:2575594-2591633 GCF_000260255.1 Octodon degus
TTTTTTTTTCTCAGAACCGGGGATTGAACTCATGCCCTTGTGCTTTCCAGGTAAGCACTTATTCTACTGAGCTATCTCCCCGGCTCCTTGATCTTTCTTCTTTTAGTATGGTTCCCAGTGTCACTTGTCTGAGTTCACTATGGACAAAGTGTATTTCAGTGCCCCTAGTTTTGGGGGATTGGCTATATTCAAGGTAAGCACTGATTAAGAAGAAGAGAAGTAAAGATTGAGGATACCGTGTTTCAATATTACACTTACAATATGTTTATATGGAATGACAAAGATCAGCACAGAATGTATAGAGTCAAGACACTTATTTCTGGAAAGTTTGAAAACACAATCTTAGGAATAATTCATGCTAAATGTCCATGCTGTAGATACCTGAGAGTAGCGAGGCACGAAGCCAGCAATAATGACTAGCAGTAAGTAGCTCATGTGTCACAAGCCAGAGTCAAGAAAGAAGTGCCTACTGATGTCACATTTCTAGAAGGACTGGACAAGAAGAGAGAAGGAGAGAGGAAGGAAAAAAAAAACCAAAACACGTGACTATTCACTGTGCCGAACTGGAGAAAATAGACAAAAACTCTGTGTGAGCTATTTTCGTGCTTTGAAAAATAGCATGTACTCACATCATATGTATATAATTAACTAAAAATAGAATGAACTAGAGCCATAAAAATACAAGAGCTTGAGTTAAAAGACCTATAATTAGATCATGAATTCCTAATATTGGAGCAAAATTATCTCACTTATGAGGACCTGTTTGTGCAATAAATAAAGACATGGATGACATGGTCTGAAGCTCATTAGTGAGTTAATGTGACGAGGCCCTGCATGTGGCTTCTCCGACTCACCACCAAGGAGGTATAAAAGGCTCTTGTGGATGGTGACATCCATATACAAGACACCAATTTCCAGATCCTCAATAGAACAGTCCACTCCTGACAGCATGTGCTACTATGGCAACTACTGCGGTGGCCTGGGCTATGGCTATGGCGGCCTAGGCTGTGGCTATGGCTATGGTGGTTATGGTGGCTATGGCTATGGTGGCTATGGTGGCTATGGCTATGGTTGTTGCCGCCCCCTGTGCTGTAGAAGATACTGGACCTATGGCTTCTACTGAGGAATTTCCACAGCTCCTTATTCTCCTATTTTATTGGAATAACTTCCAATATTCTTCAAGAGATAACCTTTAAAAAACTATACTAAATTATCTAAAAACAGAAAATATATAACATGCCTTTTTTGGTTCATCTGCATTAATTGGATAATGAGATCATTTTTAGAGAAGTTTCTGTATTAATTTACTGATTCTATGTAGAAGTTAATCAAATTTTCTCTGAATTTTTATATAAACAGATTATTAAATAAAATATGTTTCACCACAGATATTGCTTTATTATTGTTTCATGTTATAAGTTTTGCTTACATATTTCTGTATTTATGTGTGATTAGTCCCATGTTCATATTTGTTGTGTTGTGGTACAAAAATAATTAAGACAAACAAAACAAAATGAAGGCTGCTTTTGGTCATAATTTGAGGTATCAACTGAATGAGTAAAAATATTATTTTTTCCAATGAACCATACAAATGTGTTCTTAAATATGTCTTAGAATATCAACTTATTTTCTCATTCTCTGTCTCTTCCCCTATGTTTTTATATACCATGACATCTGCATTTACATTATATCATTCAAACCTGTATATGTCAGGACATGTAGTGTTATTCCTCACTGTCGCAGTTGGCTTACTTCAGCTAAAGCTCTACTTTTAAAACATTTTTCTTATTTTTCAAACAATATCCTGTACAGAAAATGATAATAGGTATTTTCTTTGTCACTTTTCTCATCGTGACAGAAAATTTCTAACACACCATATAGGAGAGGAGTTTTAGGTTGGATCATAGTAGTCTGGCTACCAGCAGAAAGGTCATGGTGAAAAGGCTGAGGGAGGCGATAAGGCATTCTTCTCCTGGAAGCCAAAATCAGAGTAAAGAGGAGCTAGGGAGGGAGACGTGCCCTTCCAGGCCCCACACCCATGTCCAGAGCCTACCCAAGCCCCTTCTCCATAGCACACTGAACTGCTGTCATCTTAGTGATGATGAGCCTACAGAGTATAGCACTGCCATGGGCAAGGCTCCCTTCAGAATTCCTGCCTCTGATTGTGCAATTGTTTTCAGGGCATTCTCTTCCTAAACCATCACAGGTGTTAGCATATTAAAAATGTTAGCAAATCTAATGACATTTAGATCAACATTGCACAAAATATTGTCTCAATACCCATCAATTTATACTTATTGTTAGAAAATATTTGCATTACCAATATCAAAACTTACCCTTATAAGACCATGGGGCAGGGGCCAGGGAGATAGGTCAGTGGAATAAGTGCTTGCCTGGCAAGCACAAGGGCCTGAGTTCAATCCCTGTTTCTGAAAAAAAAAAATAATGATGATGATGATGATGATGATGATGATGATGATGATAACAATAAATGATAAATAAATAAGTAAATAAGACCATGAGGTATTTCCTCAGCAACAAAATAATATCAGGTTAATTTGCTTAGTCGTCCCTGCCACCTCAAGATATATGAACTTTTTCAATTCTTAAGTGTTCATTCATACTGATTTTCTCTGGATAAAATTGGCTTGCATCCTTAAAGAAGATAGATTTCACTTGAAAAAACTCCAATTGGCACCATAAAATTAAATAAACCTTGATGGAGGTCTGGCAAGATAGCTCAGTAGACTGAGCACCTGCGTAGGCAAGTGTAGAGATCTGGGTTCGATCTCTGGCACAAGTTGGCCCCAGCCCTGAGCACACTGAGCCAGCCAACAAGACTGGTTGTGGTGGTGCAAGCCAGTCCCAGCTCTTGGGAGTCTGAAAACATGAGGATCACTCCAAGTCTGAGCTGTGTAGTGAGAGCCTGTACCAAATACATTAAAATTTTTTTTGTTTTTTTTTTCATTCAATTTAAAGAGAAAAAAGATAAAATAGCAATGAAACAGTTTCAAAACAAGTTAGTAGGATGGTTACAATAACTAATACATTGCATATTGTTTTCTGTATAGTAATTACTCAGAGGACAAGACGTAGACATGCTATCTTCTCTAAACAATACAAATACAAACTTTTATTCTCAATGAACTAAGAGAAAGTGGCTGTATATCTATCCTAACTTTCTTGTGTATACATATATGTATATATTTTTTCTTTTTTTCACAAACAAAAACTGTCCTTTATTTATACTTTTATAAAGTTAGTAAGGCATGACACTAGGTTACTTAGGAACTGAGGGCTAACCTTAACCAGACAAGATGTTCACCTTGGGGGTGAGGTAGCTTATTTGCTTTAGGCACTGGGCCAAGTTCCACCTACACATATTTGATCGATTTCCTAACTTCATGGCTACCAACAAATCCCCCTTTTTCATTTTGTTTTGTCCGAGATGGGTGTTCCACTGAAGTTACAGAAGCTGTATTTGGAGGTCTTTAAAGGACCGTTTCACACTGGAAGCCAGTCCAAAAACTGTAGGTACTTGAATTCAGCAAAATAACCCAAAATAGTCCAATAGTCCATAATACTAGTGGGTTATCAGAAGAACTGGCAATTGCCAGAAGTTGTTGACTTGAGCCTTTTACAGCTCAGCATATTAGTACGGCATTTTTTATACCTCGTGGTTATACTTTTCTGCTGGATGATTAAGACCAAATTAAAGCAAGACCTATATAACTAAAACTGTAACTTTTGTATCTAACAAGGTCATTCAAATTCTCTCAGCATTTACCCTGGAACCATGTACAGCACCTTGTAGATCATTTGTGAGTGTCAGCCATCTGGATGAGTCATGGCCATTGCTAGAACAATTTGCTGTCTTTGAAAGCCAGAGAGAATTTTCTCTCTCTCTGGTGACTCTCCTTAGGGACACTATACACCATAGATCACTTTCCTATGTGGTCCCATAATCTTGATCACAAAATTTGGGACATCACTGAGTTATAGGATGTCAAAGCACAGATTCTCTTATGTCCTAAGTCCTCACCGACCTTGAAGTGCTAGGGCCAATATTGGCTACCCTTGTAGTCCCTCTATTTCTCTAATTTTTGGTCTTCAAACCTTAGTTGTTAAACATCCAGAAGAAAAGCTTAATGTAAAGAGACAGATGAGCTTAACATCACTATCTATCTGAATATCAAATGCCTTAGACATAACATGAAACTGATATTTTCCAACAACCATGGATATTTGAAAATTTAAATCCCTGTAGAATGTGAAAAACAAAACAAGTTTTACACAGAAATTTAGAAATCAAACCAAATACAACATTGTATTAGGACAATCCTATTACTTTTTTCTTATATCTTGTTTTCATTTATTATATCTTTTTTCTGCAAACATTTACTTTAAATAGAGTATAGCAATAATTCATATGACATTAGAAGCATTTCTTATTCACAAGACCAAAAAGACAGGTATTTCAAGCATGGTTTTAGTATTACATATTGCTATCCTCTGTGCAGTTGCTTAGTTCACAGATACCAGCATATAGAGTTACTCAGGGTGAGAATTCTACCCACTACTTGCTATTTTCAAAAACCTGACAGAGATTCTTAGGACCATTGCCTTAACCAACTTGTTTGTATAAATGTATGGCTTTGTTCCCACCATATTTCCAAACTTTGCTCCTTTCTCTCTTCTTTGTTTAATCCTTAAGTTCTTGCTTTCCATTTAAGTGTGTTATAACTTTCAATTTTTATTTCTTCTATAGAGTTTTAACAGTAGGGAAACAATAAGATATTTACACATGTGGGTCTGGTGTATTTCACTTATGGGTATATCTTCAAGTGACATCCACTTATATATGAAGACTCTAAGATTATTTTTCTTTATAGCTGAGTAATACTCTATTGTAAAAAAAAAAAACACATCTTTTTTCATCCATTCCTCAGGTGATGGGCATTTTGGTTGTTTCATTGTTTCCAAGATTTGGCTATCACAAAATTTGCTGCTATAAACAGTGCACATACATCACTATGATGTGATGTTTTCAGTCTTTTGCAAAAATTCCCAGAAGGAGAGCTGAATTGAATGGGATTTCCAGTCTTAGCTTTTGAGGAGTCTCCACGGTGATCTCCATAAATGGTTGCACCAGTCTACACTCCCACCAGCAGTGGAGAAGGGTTTCTCTATATCTTTGAGGTATGTTGGTGGTATTTTGATAGGTATTGCACTAAATATGCATAACAATTTTGGGAGTAAGGCCATCTTCACAATGTTGGTTCTTCCCATTCGGGGCAGGGAATAACTTTCCATTTTCTGAAGGCCTCTATGATCTCTTTTTTCAGAGTACTGTAATTTTCACTGAATAGATTTTTGATTCTTTAGTTAGATTTTTTCTTATTTATTTCATTTTCCATGGTACTATTATAAAAGGTATTGTGTCTCTAATTTCCCTCTCAGTGTGTTTGCTATCTGTGTAGAAGAATGCTATTGACTTTTGGGTATTGACTCCATCCTGCTATGCTACTAAATTTGTGTATTAATTCTACAACTTCTTGGTGGAATTTATTGGGTCTTCCAAGTAGAGTATCATGTCATCTGAAAATAATGATAGTTTAAAGTCTACTTTCCCTATTCTTTTTTATATTAATTTTATTGTGAAAGAAGTAGCAATGAAACAGTTTCAAAACAAGTTAGTAGGATAGTTACAATTAATACATTGCATATTGCTGTCTTTGTAGTAGTTAATCATAGTACAAGATGCAGACCTGATATCTTGTTTAAACACTATTAGTTCAAAACATTTTTCTCATTGAACCAATTGAAAGTAGCTGTATACCTATACTAATTTGTATATATATAGATTTTTTTTCACTACAAAATGGTCCTTCATTTATATATCCCCCTTTTTCTTTACTTTTGTCAGAGATGAGTATTCCATTGCCATTCATATATTGTATGTGCATGAATTCAGCAAAGTAATCCAATAATGTCAAATAGTCTGTAATAGTAGTGGGATTCTGCATGAATGACAAAGTTAGAAATTGTTGACTTGAGCCATTTACAGCTCAGCATATTAATATGGATTTACTTTTTTACCTTGTTTTTATAGTTTTCTGCTGGATGGTTAAGACTAAGATAAAGCAAGACATATATAACAAAAATGTAACTTTTGTATCTGAAAAGATCAGTCAAATCCCCTCAGAATTTACCCTGATTCTATTCTTATTCTTTTTTATTTCTCTCTCTTGTCTAATGGCTCTAGCTAACGATTCCAGTACTATATTGAATAAGAGTGGTGATAGGGGACATCCTTGTCTTGTACCTGATCTGAGAGTAAAAGATTTCAGTTTTTCCCCATTTAGAATTAAGTTTAGGGCCTGGGAGATGGCTCAGGAGAATAAGCACTTCCCTGTCAAGCTCAAAGGACTTAGTTCAATCGCTGGAACCACCAAAAAAATATTTTAGCAGTTGGACTATCATAGATGGCTTTTATCATATTGAGGTAGAGGCCATCTATTCTAATTTTCTATAGGACTTTGAACATGAAGGCATGTTGGACTTTGTCAAAAGCCTTTTGTGTATCAATTGAGATGATCATGTGGTTTTTGGATTTGGCTCTATTGATATAGTGTATTACATTTATAGATTTGTGAATGTGAATCATCTTTGCATCTCTGGGATGAAGCCTATCTGGTCATGTTGTATAATTTTCTTAATTATTTGCTGTATTCTATTTGCTAGTATTTTAGAAAGGACTTTTGCATCTATGTTCACGAGGTAGACTGTCCTGCAGTTCTCTTTTTTAGTTGCATCTTTCTCTGGTTTTGATATCAATACAATAACTGTATCCAGGAATAATTTGGGGAGAATTGTTTCCTTTTCAATTTCATTGAGGAGTTTGAAGAGTATTGGGATTATATATTCTGTAAATTTCTCGTAGAATTCAATTGTGAATCTATCAGGACATGAAACTTTTTTATCATTAGATTTTTTATTACATTTTTAATTTCATTGGATGTTATTGGGTTATTGAGAGTACTTATATCTTCTTGATCCAGTTTTGATAATTTGTACCTTTGTAGGAATCTGTCCATTTCTTCTATGTCTTTGATTCTGTGAGAGTAAAGATTCTCAAAATAGTTATTGATTAATTTTATCCATAATCCTTTCGTTGCTGAGAGAGTGTCATTTAATTTCAATGTATTTTTTGGGTTTTTGTGGTTTCTTCTTCATTTATGTCCAGTTTCATTAGTGTGGTCAGATAATAAACATGGAATAATTTTTCTCACATATACTTAAGCATGATCTATGGAATAGTATGTGGTGTATTTTAGAAAATGTCCCATGTGCAGCAGTAAAAAATGTGTATTCAGATGTGGTTAGATGAAACATTCTGCATATGTAAACTAAGTCCATTTGCTCCAAGTTCTGTTTCAGTTCTGCTATTTCTTTCCTAATTTTATGTCTATCTGAACTATCTTTTTGGGATAAGGGATTGTTAATGTTTCCTGTTAAGGTTGTACTATTGCATATTAGATTTTCATGTCCATTATGATTTGTCTTATATAGTTCAGTTCTCCCATGTTTGGTGTGTTCATATTTATGAGTGTTACCTCTTTCCCTTGCATTTTTCCCCTAATCAGTATGTAGTGACCTTCTTTATTTCATTTAATCATTCATGGTTTGAAATTGACACTGTCTAAGAACAGGATTGCTACCCCTGCTTTTTTTCTGAAGTGCTGGGGCATGTAGTATTGTTTTCCATCCTTTGACTTTCAGCCTATGAATTTTTTAGGAGTTAAGTGTGTTTCTTATATACAGCATATTGTTGTATTTTATTTTCCTGATCCAAAAAGAAAAGTCTACTTCTTTTAATTGGGGAATTGAGTTCATTCACATTGATGGTTATGTTTGAGATGTATTGACTTATGATTGACACGTTACCTGCTGTTGTATACCCCTTTTTCTTCTGTGTTTAATTGTTTTTCCTATTTAGTGGGTTCCTTCTGTTCTCATTTGCTAAGTTCTGATCATTTCGTTCCCCTCTAGAACATTTTTTAGTAGTCTATGTAGGTTTGGCTTTGTCATCATGAAAGTCTTTAGTTGTTCTTTTACACGGAAGGATTTCACTTCTCCATTAAACTGAAAAGAGAGTTTTGCAGGGAATATCAGTCTGGGATGGAATTTGTCTTCTTGAAAGATCTGAAGTACTTTGCTCCATGCCCTTCTTGACTTAGTGGTTTGTGAGGAGAAATCTGCCATTATTCTTATGGATTTTACTTAAAATGTGATCTCTTCCTATCCTCTAAATGCTTTTAGTATGCTCTTCTTGTGCTGGATTTCTGGTATCTTGATCATTATATGTCTGGGTGTGGTTTTAATTCAGTTGATGTTTTTTGGAGTTCTATATGCTTCAATTATCTGAATGTCACATTGTTTTTCCATATTTGGGAAGTTTTCTGCTCTTACTCTGCCCATATAATTTTTATATCATTTTTATTGACTCCTTCTTTCTCACTGATGCTTATTTGTCTTACATTGTTCATCTTTGCCTCACCTTGCAGATGTTGATTTACTTTTTCCTGAATCCTTGTTGTTCTCATGAAATCTTTTCTTACCTTTTCACTAGTTGCAATGGTGTCTTCAAGTCTGATAGTCCACCTTCACTTTCATTAAAACAAATGAAATGTAGGAGAAACCACTTTCCTACCTTGTGATTGAGGTTTTAATGTCCTGCATATCTCTTTGAATTGCTTCATGCATTGTATTTCTTTCCTATGCTGGCCATTCAATGATTCCATCATTTTTCTATTCTCTATTTTTTATCAGTGTCTTCTTTAGACTCACTTTCATTATAGTTATCATTTCTTTTTGTACTTCAGAGATTATTTCTGATCTGCTTCCCTCTACACCTTTCCACAGTTGTTTCTTTACTTCAGACACTATTATTTTAGAGATTTCAGGTGTGTAATTTCGAATTTCTTTTATTCTGGTGTCTCCTACATATATTCTGAGTGGACTTGTGGCCAGAGAATAAATTTGTTCCTTCTTTTTGACATTTTATAAAGCAAAGTCTTCTGAATTTTGGTGTGGAGCTTTGGTGCAGTTATTTCCTTACCATGTACCAATATTATTACCCAAGAGAGATTATTTTGTTAAGGAATTAGTCTTGCATTTACAAAACAGCAACACTAATAATGGATAGTGAGATTTAGCATTTGACAAATTTCTATATCTATTGGGTTTGTATTTTATACACTAAGAGCAAACATTATGACTCTATAGCTAAGCAGGTCTTAGATTGGGAATTTGGACTTAAATTTATACCCTTAAGTTCTGTCTGATCACCTCCACTTTTGTACCTGTACTCTTTCTGGCAGAGTAGTTCACCCCAGTTTCTTGTTTCCCCCTCTCTTAATCAAAAAAGAAAGAAAGAAAGAGGATATTTTCATAGTTCTGGGTCTAACAAAGTTTCTCAGCTTAGTTGGTCAAAATCCAGAAAGTTTAAACTTGTCCAGCTGGTCCTAGCTTGGGTCTGCTGCTGTGCTCAGCCTCTTCATGATGCATATCATTGATATGAACACACAGTGCCCTTCTGGCAACATGTTCTGCTACTGGATTAGCTGGGTGGTTCTGGCCCCTAGCCTCTCTACAGGGAGTTCTGCTGCAGGGCTCCACAACACCCTTGTCTGATAAAGTAGAACCTGACAAGTGTAGAAGGTCCCACATACATGCCAGGGATTGGCGCTGGGTGAAGCAGGATCTGGTGGTGAGGAAGGTCTCACACACTGGGCCACAGCTCCTTCTGGAGTAGAATATGGAGGACGGGGAAATTCCCATACACATGCCAGGCCTGAGTGCCAGCTGGAGAAAAAAACACTTGATGAAGAAAAGTTAATTTAAATAGACCACTAAAAATGGGCACATCTTAGAAAAATGGATTCAAATAATGATAGCAGCAGGAAAAATAGTAAGAATAATAAAAATTTTAAAAAGATGCCATTATTGAACAGAAAAAACACTGTATATCTTTCATTAACACTGTTGAAAGACATCTATTCACAAATTCTAAAACCTATACAAAAAGGTAGACTGCCAATTAAAATCACATGTATCACTCAGTAACTCCCCAATAAATGCTACTTCAAGCTTGTAGGCACATGTAATAATGGCAAGACCTCTCAAAACTTATATACAGAAAATGACACATGACATAAGTATCATGAAAAGAATGTTCACAAAATACTTACCCTGAAAGGCATCAAGTTTACTAGGAAAGAAGAAAGAATAACATATACCGTAACTCACTGTCATAAGTCAGTGAAGCTAGAAAAAACAGATAATAAAGGTTGAGTGGGTATTGGAACAACTGGAATTAAAATCTGAATTTTGGAAAAGTCACGTGTTCCTTCTATGACCTAGCTTTAGTGACTCTAGCTGTTTACCCAGCCCATATGACTGTTCTGTCAGATCAGTTATGGGAGGGCCGACACTGTCGACAAAAGATGGCCAGTAAGAATAGATGTGCCACAACAGTTAATAATTTAGATTTTTAGGTCAGTGTTTCAACATCAGTTCCACCAGTGTCATACAAAACAGTCGAGACATTATGTAAATAAATGGTTATGAATGTTTTCCTATAAAATATCATTTAGAAAAAAATGAGAAATAATCTGCAAGTTAGCATGTTTCACTACATTATGTTATTAGGACATTAATGCAGCATTACATGTCCCTTGTCTCTTTAGCATGGTTACTAATGTCAATTATTCTCATCCCTTGATGGACAGAGTGTGTCGGTCCTTTTTTCTTGGGCTTGGCCATCTTTAAGGTAAACAATGATTTAAAAATAAAAGTAAAGGGGGCCAGGGAGATGGCTCAGTGGAATAAACGCTCCCTGGTAAGCGCAAGGGCCTGAGTTCAATCACCAGTCTGCAAATAAATAAATAAATAAATAAATAAAATAAAGGATTGAGGATGAAGAATTAATTGCCACCTCAGTATATTTCATAATTATATCACAAAGCATTTGTGCAGGTGACCATATAAAGGATAAAATATACAAAGTTTAAGTTCATCAAATATCTATTTAGTATAGCAATATCTAAAGTCATTAATCAAGGAATAAATACAGATTAATTTTCCACTGTGCATATATTTAATAGCAACTAGCCAAAAAAGGTAGCAATACTAAAAACAGCTAGTTTATTTCTCATGAGCAAGAGTCAAAAATAAAAGAAAGGAGAGGAGAATTATGGGAGGGAGAGAGAGAAAAACACAGAGAGACAAAGAGAGAGAAGAGAGAGAAGGAGAGAGTCCTGTATGGAGGAATAAAAACAAAACAAAAATAAATTTGATTTGCAACATAACGTAAACTCAATCGGGTTCTATGCAAACAATATACTGAATATAGAAGGAACCAGAACTGCTGTATATAGAACAACAGTTTCATGCTAAATGCTCATAATTACATGATGGAATCTTACAAAGTAGCAAAATTATGTCAACTATGAAAGGCATATATATATATATATATATATATGCCTTGTTTTCTCAACAAGGTAATGACAATCATGTCTGAAGCACATGAGTGAGATAATATGATTCTATAATGTCTGTGGTTTCCCACACCCATCATCAAGAGGTATAAAAGGCCCTCAGCAGGCAGTGACATCCAGATACAAGACTCTGACTTCCAGATTCTCAACAGAACTGTCCCCTACTAACACAATGTGCTACTATGGCAGCTACTATGGTGGCCTGGGCTATGGATATGGTGGCCTAGGCTGTGGCTATGGCTATGGTGGCTATGGTGGCTGTGGTTATGGCTGTTGCCGCCCTCTGTGCTATAGAAGATACTGGACCTATGGCTTCTACTGAGGAATTCCGACAGCTTTTTAGCCTATTTGCTATAACCTGTTTCACTGGAATTTCATCCAACATTTGTCAAATGTCTCCAAAAACTCCAAGTAAATAATAACTAAGAAAGGAAGATTCAGCATGTCACTTTGTGTCACCGGTATGGATTAGATTATGTGATAGCTCAGAGAAAAGTTGCTGTACTGTTTTTATAATGTTATATCCAGTGTGGGATGAAATTTAGTTATCAAGTTTTGTATAGGATGATTATTTAATAAACTATATTTATCATAAATTTTGCTTTTTATTATTCAACTACATTTTTAGTTTTGCTTATGCATGTATGTGTATTTATCTATGACTGTTCACAGGTATGTGATGGTGGTTAGGTGTCATGGGTAGGAAAGAGGAGCTTAGGAGGATGTGCAAAGTTGAATGGTGTCTGTTTTGCTATACTTATGCATCTAGCACCTGAATGGGTAAAAGTATAAATCCTTTCCCACAGACCATACAAACGTGCTCTTAGGCAATAAGTCTCTGACTTGCAGGCATTCAAGATGCACACTCTCAGAGATGCAAATGCACCTTGAGTTATGAGCTTGAGTAGAGGTAAACAAACCACAGAAGCAGGGCCCTGTCTGACAGACATTGTCACTGTCACTGTTTTGCTGCTGTGTGCTCACTGTGTGTGTGATATTGTTCATTGTAATTGTGCTCAGTCAAAGTCTAGGGTATCCATAAAAATGACAAATGCAGTGGTGATGCAGAGAAGCTAGGAACACAAAGAAATTGCATATGTATTTCTGTCATCCTAGAAACAACTCACTTTTTCAGACTTATGAAGAAATCTGAATTTCTTCTCCCAGAGCTGAACACATTCTTAAGTGAGAGGCTTACTGTATGCATTTACAAAATATGATACCAATTGAAAGAGTGAGGTTGAGATTAAAACATCTGTACAAAGATATATTGGTCCGAAAAAATAGAATGACATGCTATATACAGATTCTGAATAAACATCAGTCTAGATGTTCACAAAATCAGGAATGCCCATATATCAAACACACACGGAAGTAACATATAAAATTTAAAGAATATAAAGATAAAATTCTTAGCCCAATAGTGAGAGAATTTATTTCTTTAAATTATACCATCATTGAGTTTGGGGATATAGCTTGGCACCATAAGAGCCTGCCTGGCAACTAGAAGGTCTTGAGTTCTATTCCACCTTCCAAATATAATAAAAGCCTAAATTATATCATTATGACATGTTTAGACAGAAGAAAAGTAAAATGAGACAGAAATATGCACATTCAAAAAATATAATCATTTAAAAGCAGAAATAAATTTTAATTGTCAAAGTATAATATTCACTTTTCAGGTTCTTTTTTATTAATTCTATTGAGAAAAAATTCAATGAGAAAGTTTCAAAACAGGGTGTTAAGAAAGTTACAACAATTAGTACATTGCATATTGTTGTCTTTGTAGTAGTCATTCATAGCACACAATGCAGACATGATATCCTGTCCTAACACTATTAATAGAAATCTTTCTTTGTATTGAATAAAGAGAAAGTGGCTATATGTCTACCCTAACTATTTTTATATACAGATACAAAATTGTCTTTCATTTATATCTTCTTTTGTGTTTAGCTTTGTCACCAATGGATATTGCATTGCCATCCAAATAATGTTGGTACAAGAATTCAGCAAAAATGTTCCAATATAGTTCAGTAGTCCACAATATTAGTGGGTTATCAACAAAACTGGCAATGTCCGAATCTGGTGACTTGATCCTTCCATGGCTCTGCATATTAACATGGATTCACCTTTCATAATTCCTTTCTACACTTTTCTGCTGATTGGTTAAGATCAAGATAAAGCAAGATCTATATAACAAGAAATGTAACTTTTGGATCTTACAAGGTCATTCAAGCCCCTAAGCACATATCCCAAAACCCTATACCACACTTTGTAGATCCTTTGTCATTGTCATCCATGTGGATGGGTCATGGCCATTGCTTGACCAATTTTCTCTCTCTGAAAGCCTGAGGGAATGTTTTCTCTCCATGTGCCTCTCTTTAGGCATACACTATGACATCAAACTCATTCCTCTTTCACCCATCATCTCCTTGATCAGAAAATTTGGGACACAACTGAGCTAAATGATGATACAATATAGATTTTCCTATGTCCTGAGTCCTCACTGACCTTGAAAGGCTAGGAAAAAAGTGTTGGCTGTCCTTGCAGCCCTTCTTTTTCTCTAATGTTTCATCTGCAAACTTAGGTTGTTAACCCTCCAGAAGAGAAGCTTGTAATTACCCTACAACATATGCAGTTGTGTTGAACCTCCCTATTTGTCTAAATATCAAACATCTTAGGCATACCATGGAACAGGTATTTTCCATCAAATATTGCTATGTTAAACTTTAACTATCTACAGTACATGTAAAAAGAATTTTAAAAATTAAAAAATAAGAATAAACTGTTACATATTTTACACAGAAATTTAGAAATCTAACCATATACATCATTGTCGCAGGACATTCATGTGACTTTTTTGTATCTTTTTCCAATTATTAACCTTTTTTAAAAAATAAATATTTACTTGAGATACAGTCTGGCCATAATTGATATGTCATGACAAGAGTTATGTATTTAGAAGACCTAGCTTCAGTGCACTCGATCAGTTCACAGGTATCAGCATATATAGTTAGTCAGGGTGAGAAATCCCACCAAGTAACTGCTAATTTCAACAACCTGCTGATACTTCTCAGGATCATTGACCTACCCATCTTGTGCATATAAATGTATGGCTTTGCCCCTGTCATGTTTGCTAGCTTTTCTGCTTGACCACATTTCATTGTCTGATTCTCAAGTACTTCCTTTCCTTTTAATTGTGTTACACCTTTCTATTTGTATTTCTCCTTTTTAGTTCTAATGCAAGGGAGACTATATGACATTTACACATGTGGGACTGGTTTATTTCACTTATGAGTATATTCCAAGTGGCATCCACTTAAGTATGAAGGCTTCGAGTTTATCATTCTTTTTGGCTGAGTAATACTCCATTGCATAAAAATACCACATCTCTTTCATCCATTCTTTAGTTGATGGGCATCTTGGTTTTTTCCAATATTTGACTATCACAAATTGTGCTGCTATTAACGTAGGTACACATATATCAGTATGATATGATGTTTTCAGTTCCTCTGGGAAAATTCCCAATAGGAGGATAGCTGGTTTGAATGGGATTACCACTCTCAGTTTTTTAAGGAGTCTCCACACTAATTTCCATAATGGTTGCACCATTCTACATCCAGCCAGCTGTGGAGAAGGGTTTGTTTTTTTTTTTTCCTCCAGAGCCTCTCAAACAATCGTTGTTAGTTGATTTGTTTATCATAGCCATTCTTTCTGGGCTGAGATGGTATCACAGTGTTGTTTTAATTTGCATTTCATGGATGGCTAGTGATGTGGAGCATTTTTTCATATATTTATCCGCCTCTTTAATTTCTTCCTCTGAGAAGCATGTTCATCTTGGATGCACATTTCTGGATTGGGTCTTTAAATTTGGGGTGCTAATATTTTCTAGTTCTTTATAAATTTTAGAGATCAGTCCTTTGTCTGAGTTCTTACTAGGAAAGGATTTTTTTTCTAAATTTGCGGGTTGTCTTTTCACTTTGTTTGTAATATCTTTCAAAATGCAAAAATTTCTCAATTAGAGGAGGTCCCTGCTCTTAATTCTTCCAAGTTTTACACATATGATTTGATTTTTTGTTCATGAACCCTTTGCCTACCCCTATTTCTTCAAGAATTCCTCCTACTTTCCCTTCCAGGAGGTTTAGTTTTTCTATTTTAATGTTTATATCTTTAATCCATTTTGACTTTAGCTTAGTGCATGGTGATAGACTTGGGTTAAGTTTTAGTTTTCAGGATGTAGAGAACCAGTTTTTCAGTTCCATTTGTTAAAGAGGCTGTCTTTCTTCCAGCGAGCATATTTGGCCTCTTTGTTGAAGATCGGGTGGCTGAGTGTGTTCATAGTGGTTTCTGCATCTTCCAATCTGTTCCATTGATCCACAGGTCTATTTCACTTCCAATACCATTCTGATTTTATCACAGTAGTTTTGTAGTATAATTTCAAGTCAGGAGTTGTAATGCTTCCTGCCTTGTCTTTGTAG
>NW_004524840.1:2599033-2603998 GCF_000260255.1 Octodon degus
GGACCTGGGCTAGGACTGGGTCTGGGGGCTCCCGGAACTTGGCAAAAAATCCTACTGGGCTTACCTATTCTTATTCCTTTTATTTCCCTCCTTGTCTAATGGCTTTAGCTAATGATTCCAGAACTATATTGTGTAGGAGTGGTGATAGAGGACATCCTTGTCTTATACCTGATCTGAGAGTAAAATATTTCAGTTTTTCCCCATTTAGAATTATATTAGCAGTTGGACTTTAATAGTTGGCTTTTATCATATTGAGCTAAAGGCCATCTATTCCATATTTCTGGAGGACTTTGAAAATCAATGAGTGTTGGACTTTGTCAAAAGCCTTTTCTGTATCTATTGCAATGTCATGTGGTTTCGAATTTGGCCCCTTTGCTATAGTCTATTACATTTATAGATTTTCAAATGTTGAACCATTCTTGCATTCCTGGTATGAATCCTACCAGGTCATGTTCTATAATCTTCTTGATGATTTACTGTATACTATTTGCTAGGATTTTAGTGAGGATTTTTGTCTTTATGTCCATGGGGGAGATTGGCTTGTGCTTCTCTTTCTTAACTGCATTTTTCTCTGGTTTTAGTATCAGTATAATACCTGCCTCCAGGAATGATGTTTGAGAGAATTGTTTCTTTTTCTTTCAATTTATTTAATTGTATGAGTAGTACTGGGAATATATCTTCTGCAAATTTCTTATAGAATTAAGTTTTGAATTCATCAGAACCTGAACTTCTCTTTGTCAGTAGGACTTTTAGTACATTTTATTTACATTGGCTGTTATTGGGTCATTGAGAGGTCTTATATCTTCTTGATTCAGTTTTGGTAATGTGCACCTTCGTAGGAATCTGTCCATTTCTCCTGTGTCTTCGATTCTGTGAGAGTAATGTTTCCAAAATTAGATAGAGATTAATTTCATCTGTAACCCATTGGTTGCTGAGGCGGGAGTTATTTAATTACCATGGGATTTTTTGGGGGGTTGTATTTTTTTATTCATTTCTTTCCAGTTTTGTTATCCTGTGGTCAGATTATAAACACTGAATAATATCTGTTTTCTTGCCTATACTTAAGCATGACCTATGGACTATTATGTAGTGTATTTCAGACAATGTCCCATGTGCAGCTGGAAAAAATGTGTATTCAGATGTCGTTAGATGGAACACTCTGTATATGTTCACTAAGTCCATTTATTCCTAGTCCTGGTTCTGTTCTGCTATTTCTTTCCTAATTTTCTGTCTACTTGACTTATCTTTTTGGGATAAAAGGGTGTTAGTGTCCCCTGTTAAGATTCTGGTATTGGATGTTAGGTTTTTCATGTCCATTATGATTTTCTTATATAGTTGGGTGTTCCCAAGTTTGGTACATACATATTTATGATTGTTATATATTCCTCTTGCATTTTTCCCAAAACAGTAGGAAGTGGCCTTCTTTATTTCGTTTGATAATTCTTGATTTTAAGTTCAGACTGTCTATGAAAAGGATTACTACCCCTGATTTTTTACTAAGGTACAGGGGCATATAGTATTGTTTTCCATTATTTGAATTTCAGCCTATGGATGTCTTTATGAGTTAAGGATATTTCTTCTGTACAGAATATATTTCAATTTTACTTCCAGATCCACGCTGCCAATCTATTTCTTTTAATTGGTGAATTTAGTCCATTTACATTGATGGTTATTTTTGAGATGTGTTGACTCATGATTCACATGTTATTTACCTGTTGTTCTATACCCCCTTTTTACTGTGCCTAATTGTTTGCCCTACGTGATCATTTCTTTGTGTTCTCATTCCTGGTGTTGTGGTCATTTTGGTCCCTCTCTACTACTAAAAGATAGTGGTATGTGTACTAGTGGTCTGTGTAGTAGTAGACTCTTAGTAGTCTGTGTATGGTTGGCATTGTCATCATGAAATTCTTTAGTTGTTCTTTTTCATGGAAGTATTTCTCTTCTCTATTAAATTGAAAAGAGAGTTTTGTAGAGTATAGCAGCATGGGTTGGAATTTTTCTACTTGGAGGACGTGAAGTACTTTGCTTCATGCCCTTCTTGACTTAATGGTTTGTTAAGAGACATCTTCCATTATTCTGATGGGTTTTTCTTTAATTTACTCTTTGCCCATATTGTTTTTATATCATTTGTATTGTCTCCTTCTTTCTCATTAATACCCATTTGTCTCACATTGTTCATCTTGCAGATGGTGAATTATTTTTAACTGCACCTTAGTTTTTTTTTAAGAAATCTTTTCTTACATCTTCACTAGCTACAATGGTGTCTTCAAGGTCTGACAGTCTGTCTTCACTTTCATTCAAAAATGAAATGGAGGAGGAACTACTTCCCAAGCTTGTGATTGAGACTTAAATTTCCTGTACATCTCTTTGCATTGCTTCATGCATTGTATTCCTTTCCTATGCTGGTCATTCAAGTATTCCGTCATTTTTCTGTTCTCCTCTATTTTTGTCTGTTTTTTTCCTTAGAATGACTTAGTAATTCTTTCATTGTAGCTATCATTTATTTTTTTCTTCAGAGATCATTACTGATCTGATTTCCTCTATAACTTTCTGCTCTTGTTTCTTTACTTCAGACACTATTATTTTAGAGACTTCAGGTTCGTGATTTCCAACTTCCTCTATACTGGTGTCTTCTACATTTTTTCTGGGTGGGCTTGTGGCCTGAGATTGAATTTTGTCCTTTTCTTTTTCATTTTATGCAACGCTATATTCTGACCTTTGGTGTGGAGCTTTGGAGCAGCTATTTCCTTAGCATGCACTGATATTATTACCTAAGAGATATTATTTGGTTAAGGCAGCTGCAGTCTTGTATTTATAGAACTATGATTAGCAACACTAATAGTGGGTAGTGAGATTTAGCTGTTGACAAACTTCTGTATCTAATAGGTTTGTAGTTTATACACTAAGAGCACACATTATGACTGTATAGCTAAACAGGTATTAGTTTGGGAATTTGTACTTAAATTTGTACCCATAAGTTCTGTCTGATCACTTCGATTTATGTACCTGTAGTCTTTCCAGCAGAGTAGTTCACCTCTGTTTCCTGTTGCCCTGTCTCTTAATCAATCAAGAGAGAAAGAAAGAGCATGTTCTCATAGATATGTTTCCAACAAAATTTCTCAGCTTACTGGGTCAAAGTCCATCAAGTTTGAACTCATCCAGGTGGTCCTGGCTTTGGTCTGGCTCCTGTGCTCGGCGTCTTACTGATGCAGCTCATTGATATGAGCCCACAGTGCCCCTCTGACAATATGTTCTGCTCCTGGATTAGCTGGGTGGTTCTGGTCCCTAGCCTCTCAGCAGTGAGTTCTGCTGCAGGGTTCCACGCCAATCCTGCTGATGGAATAGAATCTGGCAAGTGCAGAATGTCCCACACATGTGCCAGGCCATGGGACTGGGTGGAGTAGAATCCAGTGGATGAGGAAGGTCCCACACATGTTGGGCCTGGGCTTCTTCTGAAGTAGAATATGGAGGGTGATGAAACTCCCATGCTCCTGCTGGGCCAGTGTGCCTGCTGGAGAAAGAAAAAAGAAAAAGAAAAGAAAACACTTGATGGAGAAAAGAATAAATAGACAACTGAACATGGACACATCTGAGAAAAATGGGTTCAAATTCAATTGTAGTGATCCTAGTAAGTAGGCTGTTTACAATCTAATAAAGCACAGCTGTGGACATAGCAAGCCACAGTCCTGAAAGTAGTGTGCTGATAAATTTTGAGCCTAACACAAAGCAAGGCACTTCCACAAGGCACATTTAAAAATTCTAAAGTTACAAAAGTTTGTTTCCCAGGATGACCACGAGAATCATTGGAAATGTAGAATTATTGTCCATGTCAATATGACTAGAAAATAATCAGAAGAGTATAGAATATGCTAAGAATAATCCCTCATAATTTAGAAGGGAGAATCTCTTGCAGAGTGAATCAAAACAGGTAGATTGATCGTTACCCAGAATTTTATTTGTTTAGACTTTGATTGAATCATAACAACCAGAATCCTTCTTTCCTTTTCCCTTTTCTTCTATCTTCTTATTTTTTTTCTTCTATTCTTTCTTTCTTTTAAATGGATTGTCAAAAACTTTGCACTCAAATGATTCTTCAGTCTCTGCCTCCAGAATAATGAAGGTACAAGCAAGGTCACCATTCAGCTCGGATTATTAGACATTTTACAGGAACCTACAACCCATCAAAAGCTCTATGAAAAAATATAATATTCTTTTGAATCATCTATAATTTCATTAACAAGTGTTGAACGTATGTAATCCTGTGTAAGTATGTAAAAACAAATAATAAAACCTATCTAATTCATGAATAACATGGTAAAGGTTTCAGAGAGGATATGGTAAAGAAGGTATAAGTAATAAATTCTAGGTGATTAAATAGAATTTGTAAAACATATTAAAATCGGCAAAATTCACTATGTATTAAAATATAAATTCTAGTTCTCAAAAAAGTGAATAATATGCTTCAGATATCAGTTATATGCAGTAATTCACAGAAACACACATTGGTATTCTCATCTGAAGTTAAAAAAAAGGAAATAGTGGACTATAATATGCTTCACATATTGTAAAGAGCCTGTGATATCCAAGGAAATTTGAAATTCTGCATATAAGCAGAATATAGTGCAGAGAGCAAAATAAAACAGAAATAATTTTGGAGGCCCAGGAGACAACTCAGTGGCTTAAGCACCTGGCTGGCAAGCACAAGGTCCTGAGTTTGATCAAGTTAATAATAATAATAATTGGGCCGGAGAGATGGCTCAGTACAACAAGTGCTTTACTGGAAATGACAAGGGCCTGAGTTCAATCTCCAGTTCTGTCCAAAAAATGATGATAACAACAACAACAACAATAGTAATAATAATAATTTTATAAAGAGACCATTGTTGAAGAGAAAACATTGTATATTTTTCATTAACACTGTTGAAAGACATCTATTCAGAAATCTAAAACCTATGCAAAAAGGTA
>NW_004524840.1:2604669-2605312 GCF_000260255.1 Octodon degus
GAGTATGTCGGTCCTTTGTCCTTGGGCTTGGCCATCTTTAAAGTAAACACTGATTTAAAAATAAAAGTAAGGATTGAGGATGAAGAATTAATTGCAACCTCAGTATATTTTGTAATTACATCAAAAAGCATTTGTGCAGATGACCAAATAAAGAATAAAATATACAAAGTTTGTGTTCATCAAATATCTATTTAGTATAGCAATGTCTAAAGTCATTAATCAAGGAATAAATTCAGATTACTTTTCCACTGTGTATATATTTAGTAGCAACTAGCCAAAAAATGTAGCAGTACTAAAAGCAGCAAGTTTATTTCTCATGAGCAAGAGTCAAAAAGAAAAGAAAGGAGAGAAAGAGAATAATGGAAGGGAGAGAGAGAAAAACACAGAGAGGTAAAGAGAGAGCAAGAGAGAGAGAAGAGAAAGAGAGAGTCCTGTGTGGAGCAATGAAAACAAAACAAAAATAAAAATGATTTGCAACATAATATAAACTCAATCGAGTTCTGTGCAAACAATATACTTAATATAGAATGAACCAAAACTTTTGTATATAGAACAACAGTTTCATGCTAAATGCTCATAACTACATGATGGAATCTTACAAAGTAGCAAAATTATGTCAACTATGAAAGACTATATATATATA
>NW_004524840.1:2605882-2607495 GCF_000260255.1 Octodon degus
CTAGGCTGTGGCTATGGCTATGGTGGCTATGGTGGCTGTGGTTATGGCTGTTGCCGCCCTCTGTGCTATAGAAGATACTGGACCTATGGCTTCTACTGAGGAATTCCGACAGCTTTTTAACCTATTTGCTATAACCTGTTGTTTCACTGGAATTGTATCCAATGTTTATCAAATGTCTCCAAAAACTCCAAGTAAATAATAACTAAAAAAGGAAGACGCAGCATGTCACTTTGTGTCACCATTATGTATTACATTATGTGATAGTTCAGAGAAAAGTTGCTATACTATTTTTATAATGCTATGCCAAGTGTGATGAAATTTAGTTATCAAGAGTTGTATAGGATGATTATTTAATAAACTGTATTTATCATAAATTTTGCTTTTTATTATTCAGCTACATTTTTAGTTTTGCTTGTGTATATGTGTGTATTTATTGGTGACTGTTCACAGGTGTGTGATGGTGGTGCAGTGTCACAGGAAAGAAAGAAGAGCTTAGGAGGGTGTGCAAAGTTGAACGGTATCTCTTTTGTTGTAATTGTGCATCTAACAGCTGAATGGATAAAAGTATAAATCCTTTCCCACAGACCATACAAACCTGCTCTTAGGCAATAAGCCTCTGACTTGCAGGCATTCAAGCTGCACACTCTCAGAGATGCAAATAGACCTTGAGTTATGAGCTTGAGCAGAGGTAAACAAACCACAGAAGCAGGGCCCTGTCTGACAGACATTGTCACTGTCACCGTTGTGCTGCTGTGTGCTCACTGTGCATGTGATAGTGTTCAGTGCAATTGTGCTCAGTCAGAGCCCAGGATGTCCATAAGCATGACAAATGCAGTGGTGATGCAGAGGAGAAGCTAGCAAACAAAGAAATTGTGTATGTACTTGTGTCACCCTAGATACAATTCACTTTTTCAGACTTATGAAGAAATCTGACTTTCTTCTCTCAGAACTGAACACATTCTTAAGTGAGAGGCTTACTGTATACATTAATAAAATACGATACCAATTGAAGAGTGAGGTTGACATTAAAACATCTGTACAAAGATATATTGGGCAGAAGAAAATAGAATGACATGTTATATACAGATTCTCAATAAACATCAATCTAGACATTCACAAAATCAGGAATGCCCATATATCAAACAGACACAGAAATAAAATATATAAAGAATATAAAGATAAAATTCCTAGCCATATAGTGAGAGATTTTATTTCTTTAAATTATACCTGATTGGGGTTTGGGATATAGCTTGGCACCACAAGTGCCCTCTGGCAACTAGAAGGTCTTGAATTCTATTCCACCTTCCAAATAAAATAAAATAAAAGCCTAAATTATACCCTTAGGACATGTTTAGACAGAAAAACCTCAACTGAGAGAAAAATATGCACATTCAAACCATAATATAATCATTTAAAAACAGAAATAAATTTTAATTGTACAAGTACCATATTTATTTTTCAGCTTCTTATATAAAGGAAATGAGCTATACAATAAAAGCCTCAAAGTACTGTTGAGATAGGTCAGTGAACTAAGCCCCTGCTTAGTCAAGCTTAGGCAAGCACAGGGACTGTGGTTTGATCCCCAGGACCCTCAACGCTTCACTCCATCCTTG
>NW_004524840.1:2607595-2611705 GCF_000260255.1 Octodon degus
GGCTATGGTGGCTGTGGTTATGGCTGTTGCCGCCCTCTGTGCTATAGAAGATACTGGACCTATGGCTTCTACTGAGGAATTCCGACAGCTTTTTAACCTATTTGCTATAGCCTGTTGTTTCGCTGGAATTGTATGCAATGTTTATCAAATGTCTCCAAAAACTCCAAGTAAATAATAACTAAGAAAGGAAGATTCAGCATGTCACTTTGTGTCACCAGTATGGATTATATTATGTGATAGTTCAAAGAAAAGTTGCTGTACTATTTTTATAATGCTATGCCAAGTGTGGTGAAATTTAGTTATCAAGAGTTGTTTAGGATGATTATTTAATAAACTATATTTATCATAAATTTTGCTTTTTTTATTCAACTACATTTTTAGTTTTGCTTATGCATGTATGTGTATTTATCAATGACTGTTCACAGGTATGTGATGGTGGTGCGGTGTCATGGGTAGGAAAGTGGAGCTTAGGAGGGTGTGCAAAGTTGAACAGTGTCTCTTTTGCTGTAGTTATGCATCTAACAGCTGAATGGGTAAAAGTATAAATCCTTTCCCACAGACCATACAAATGTGCTCTTAGGCAATAAGTCTCTGACTTGCAGGCATTCCAGCTGCACACTTTCAGAAATTCAAATGGACCTTGAGTTATGAGCTTGAGTAGAGGTTAAAAAAACACAGAAGCAGGGCCCTGTCTGACAGACATTGTCACTTCACCGTTGTGCTGCTTTGCGCTCACTGTGCGTGTGATAGTGTTCAGTGCAATTGTGCTCAGTCAGAGCCCAGGATGTCCATAAGCATGACAAATGCAGTGGTGATGCAGAGGAGAAGCTAGCAAACAAAGAAATTGCATATGTACTTGTGTCACCCTAGATACAGCTCACTTTTTCACTATGAAAAAATTTGACTTTCTTCTCCCAGAACTGAACACATTCCTAAGTGAGAGGCTTACTGTATGCATTAACAAAATATGATACCAATTGAAAGAGTGAGGTTGAGATTAAAACATCTGTACAAAGATATATTGGGCTGAAGAAAACAAAATGGCATGTGTTATATACAGATTCTGAATAAACATCAATCTAGCCTTTCACAAAATCATAAATGCCCATATATCAAACAGACACAGAAATAAAATATAAAATTTAAAGAATAAAAAGATAAAATTCCTAGCCCAATAGTGAGAGAATTTTTTTCTTTAAATTATACCATGATTGAGTTTGGGGATATAGCTTGGCACCATAAGTGCCTGTCTGGCAACTGGAAGGTCTTGAGTTCTATTCCACCTTCCAAATAAAATAAAAGTCTAAATTATACCATTATGACATGTTTAGACAGAAGAAAAGTAAAATGAGACAGAAATATGCACATTCAAAAAATATAATCATTTAAAAGCAGAAATAAATTTTAACTGTAAAAGTATATTTACTTTTCAGGTTCTTTTTTATTAATTCTATTGAGAAAAAATTCAATGAGAAAGTTTCAAAACAGGGTGTTAAGAAAGTTACAACAATTAGTACATTGCATATTGTTGTCTTTGTAGTAGTCATTCATAGCACACAATGCAAACATGATATCCTGTCCTAACACTATTAGTAGAAATCTTTCTTCGTATTGAATAAAGAGAAAGTGGCTATATATCTATCCTAACTATTTTTATATACAGATACAAAATTGTCTTTCATTTATATCTTCTTTTGTGTTTAGCCTTGTCACCAATGGATATTGCATTGCCATCCAAATAATGTTGGTACAAGAATTCAGCAAAAATGCTCCAATATAGTTCAGGAGTCCACAATACTAGTGGGTTATCAACAAAACTGGCAATGTCCGAATCTGGTGACTTGATCCTTCCATGGCTCTGCATATTAACATGGATTCACCTTTCATAATTCCTTTCTACACTTTTCTGCTGATTGGTTAAGATCAAGATAAAGCAAGATCTATATAACAAGAAATGTAACTTTTGGATCTTACAAGGTCATTCAAGCCCCTAAGCACATATCCCAAAACCCTATACCACACTTTGTAGATCCTTTGTCATTGTCATCCATGTGGATGGGTCATGGCCATTGCTTGACCAATTTTCTCTCTCTGAAAGCCTGAGGGAATGTTTTCTCTCCATGTGCCTCTCTTTAGGCATACACTATGACATCAAACTCATTCCTCTTTCACCCATCATCTCCTTGATCAGAAAATTTGGGACACAACTGAGCTAAATGATGATACAATATAGATTTTCCTATGTCCTGAGTCCTCACTGACCTTGAAAGGCTAGGAAAAAAGTGTTGGCTGTCCTTGCAGCCCTTCTTTTTCTCTAATGTTTCATCTGCAAACTTAGGTTGTTAACCCTCCAGAAGAGAAGCTTGTAATTACCCTACAACATATGCAGTTGTGTTGAACCTCCCTATTTGTCTAAATATCAAACATCTTAGGCATACCATGGAACAGGTATTTTCCATCAAATATTGCTATGTTAAACTTTAACTATCTACAGTACATGTAAAAAGAATTTTAAAAATTAAAAAATAAGAATAAACTGTTACATATTTTACACAGAAATTTAGAAATCTAACCATATACATCATTGTCGCAGGACATTCATGTGACTTTTTTGTATCTTTTTCCAATTATTAACCTTTTTTAAAAAATAAATATTTACTTGAGATACAGTCTGGCCATAATTGATATGTCATGACAAGAGTTATGTATTTAGAAGACCTAGCTTCAGTGCACTCGATCAGTTCACAGGTATCAGCATATATAGTTAGTCAGGGTGAGAAATCCCACCAAGTAACTGCTAATTTCAACAACCTGCTGATACTTCTCAGGATCAATGACTTACCCATCTTGTGCATATAAATGTATTGCTTTGCCCTTGTCATGTTTTCTAGCTTTTCTGCCTGACCACATTTCATTGTCTGATTCTCAAGTACGTCCTTTCCTTTTAATTGTGTTATACCTTTTTATTTGTATTTCTCCTTTTGAGTTCTTATGCTAGGGAGACTATATGACATTTACACATGTGGGTCTGGTTTATTTCACTTATGAGTATATCTCCAAGTGGCATCCACTTAAATATGAAGGCTTCGTGTTTATCATTCTTTTTGGCTGAGTAATACTCCATTGTATAAAAGTACCACATCTCTTTCATCTATTCTTTAGTTGATGGACATCTTGGTTTTTTCCAATATTTGACTATCACAAATTGTACTGCTATTAACATAGGCACACATATATCAGTATGATATGATGTTTTCAGTTCCTCTGGGAAAATTCCCAGTAGGGGGTTAGCTGGTTTGAATGCGATTTCCTCTCTTAGTTTTTTAAGGAGTCTCCACACTAATTTTCATAATGGTTGCACCAGTCTACATTCCAGCCTGCTGTGGAGAAGCGGTTTTGTTTTTTTGATTTTTTTTTTCTCCAGAGCCTCTCAAACAATTGTTAGTTGATTTGTTTATCATAGCCATACTTTCTGGGCTGAGATGGTATCACAGTGTTGTTTATTTTGCATTTCATGGATGGATAGTGATGTGGAGCATTTTTTCATATATTTATTCGCTTCTTTAATTTCTTCCTCTGAGAAGCATGTGTTATCTCAGATGCCCATTTCTGGATTGGGTCTTTAAATTTGGGGTGCTAATATTTTCTATTTCTTTATAAATTTTAGAGATCACACCTTTGAGTTCTTACTAGGTAAGGTTTTTTTCCAAATTTGTGGGTTGTCTTTTCACTTTGTTGGTAATATCTTTTAGCATGCAAAAGTTTCTCAATAAGAGGAAGTCCTAGCTCTCAATTCTTCCAAGTTTTACAAGTATGATTTGATTTTTGGTTCATGAATCTTTGCCTACCCCTATGTCTTCAAGAGTTTCTCCTACTTTCCCTTCCAGGAGATTTAGTTTTTCTATTTTAATGTTTATATCTTTAATCCATTTTGACTTTAGCTTAGTGCCTGGTGATAGACCTGAGTTAAGTTTTAGTTTTCAGGATGTAGAGAACCAGTTTTTCAGTTCCATTTATTAAAGAGGCTGTCTTTCTTCCAGTGAGCATGTTTGGCCTCTTTTTCAAAGATTGGGTGGCTGAGTGTGTTCATAGTGGTTTCTGCATCTTCCA
>NW_004524840.1:2611805-2615970 GCF_000260255.1 Octodon degus
CTTAGTCTTCCTCAAGTAAAATAGCACACTTCCTGTGGCTATCTATTCACTAGTCTCTGAAAACCATCCTTTTACTCATAACTTCTATAACATCAGGCTCTAAATGCAATATTACTGTACCAATGACTGCCTTAAATACCTACACTTGATTGTCAGCAAATATGGAAAAAATTTTAAGTTCATATTCATGATCATTAAAAATTAGAAATGAAAATGACCTCCAAGGATAAAATGTGTAAATGAATTCTATCATGCTTTAGACTGAAATAGTAAACAGCAGAAGAGATACAAATAGTAAAATTTATGAACCTTTTAAGATGAACCAAAAGAAGCCTATTTATGTGAATCTATTCAAGTTAGTTTCAAAAATAAGTAAAAATAATATCCACAATCTTCAAACTCAGAATAAGTTTTACCTAAGGGCTATTACTAAATGGAAACTGGTGTAATGGAAGATACATTCTCTCACTAGGAAGAAATATTGACATGCCAATTGAAAATAGGAAGGATTTCTTTTGTTTAACAGTTTAAATCCACTGATTCAATCATCCCTCTTGGCTCCACCTCAGAACATTGCCACTTGGAGATCCAACTCTTAAAACATAAGGACTTAAGGTCTTGTTATTTAATCCATAAAAGTAGTATTCCAGATATGTGTGCCATGTGATTTTTGGATCAAACTCTGATTGAGATGTATTTTATGTCCAAAAATTCATTATGTTCTTGTATTAAGACATTTGTGCACTTTTATGTGATATAGTACACACAAATGAGGTTTTTGTAAGGACCATGAGAATATGATCTGATAGGAAAGACAGGCCTCCATCAGAGGACAGCTGAATAATTTTTCTGAAATCTTTTTTTAAATAATTTTATTGAGAAACAAATAGCAATGAAACAGTTTCAAAACCAATCAGTAGGACAGTTTCAAAAATCAATACATTGCATATTGTCTTTGTAGTGGTTATTCATTGTACAAGATGCAGACATGCTTTCCTGTCCACAACACGATTAGTAAAAATCTTTCTACTTATTTAATTAAGAGAAAGCAGCTATATATCTATCCTATTTTGAATGTACAGATACAAAATGATCCTTCATTTGTATCCCATTTTTTTGTTTAGTTTTCTCAGAAATGGGTATACCATTGTCATTTAAATATTGTACGTGTGTACATTTAGCAAAATATTCCAATATAGTCCAGTAGTCCATAACAGTAGTAGGTTATCCATAGGACTGGCAATGTCAGAAGTTGTTGACTGGAGCCTTTTGCAGCTCAGCATATTAATATGGCTTTACTTTTTATACTTCATTTTTATACTTTTCTGCTGGATGGTTAAGACCAAGATAAAACAAGACCTATATAACAAAAAATGTAATTTTTGTATCTGCCAAGGTCAGAATTCTAATAACAAAGTACTCCTGAAAAACAGTACACAGTACTCCTTAGTTTTAAATATCCAGAAAATGTGATCAGAAAGTAAAGAGAATTCCCATATATTGTCCACTTCCACTTTCCTGTCTTATCAACATTACTGTGCAACATTTACGGCATTATGTGTCAGGAGTGATGCTTTATGATTAACTGGAGAGTGGAGTTCACATTCTATTGCACATCCTATCTAACTAAATTTCATAATACTACATGCAAGATATTACAGTATCATGAAACATATTTTCATTATCCTAAAACCATCGCGTGCTTCAGCTATTTATTTTTCCCTCTTTTAAAATGCGTGGTTAACCCTTCAACATATTACTGGCTAAACAGTTGTATCTTTTTCGGATGTTATGCTGTCAGCATCATGGGTATGTAGTCTTTTCAGACTAGCTTCTTAACATACCAGCGTGCATTCAGATGTCTTTAATTTTTTTTTTATTTTTTACCATGATAGTCAAGTTCATTTTAGTGCTGAGGAATATTCAAATTTCAAGATGTACTGCATCTTCTCTACTCATGTAGTGTAGAACTTTGTAATTGGTTCTGATTTAAGAGAAATAGAATAGCTTTGCTAAACCTCTACACACAGGATTTCATATAGTCATACAATTTCAGTTCCTTTACATAAATATTAAGAAACACATTTGCAGGCCAGCAAGATAGCTCAGTAGACTAAAGTGCCCATATAGGTAAGCTTACACAAGTACAGGGACCGCAGTTTGATCCCAAGCAGCACACGCCACACGAGCCCCATTCCCTGGGCAGGCCGAGCCAGTCAAAGTCCAAGCATAGTGGTACAGGCCTTTAATCCCAGCATGAGGGAGGTTGAAAATAGAAGGATCACCACTAGTCTGACCTATATAGTGAGACCCTGCAAAAACCAAATACATTTAAAAAAAAGAAAATAAACCACATTTGCCAGTTTGCAAAGTATGTTTGCTTTTGTGTGAAGCTGCCACACTCCCTTCAAAGTAGCTCTAGTACTTGTTCTCTGGGAGAACAAGTATGTCATTGCTCCACGTTTTGCCAATATTTGGTAGTTTTAGTGTTTTATGTATTACTAGATCTATAGTGGTATCTCTTTGTGGCTATGTCATAATTTTTTTTAAAAAATGATAATTACCATCTTTTATCCACTCATTTATTTATAATTCTCTTTGGTGCCTGTTCAGACTATTGCTCATTTTTAACTAAGTTGTTCTCTTGTTATTGAGAAAAATACTTCATCATAAAGCCAAAAGATCTACCTTCAGAGATCCTGATGTTGTGGAAAAGTAATTACGGTTATGAAGACTTCCTTTCACTCTAAGGATTAAGAAATTCCAAAAAGATTTGTAAAAAAAAAAAAAAAGCGATTACCTTTATTCTCAGAAGGTATGTCAGCTAGCATATTCAAAATTGAAACTGCAATGCTCATGATGTGAAAATAAAAAATATTTATGTATATACAAAATAGTTAGGATAGATATACAGCTACTTTCTCTTAGTTCAATGAGAAGAAAGCTTTGTACTAATAGTGTTTACACAAGATATTATGTCTGCATCTTGTCCTCCGAATACTATGAAGACTACAATATGCAATGAATTAATTATTCTAACTGTCCTACTAACCTGCTTTGAAACTGTTTCATTGCTATTTTCTCATTAAAATGAATAAAAAAATATGAAAGTGTGTATGATACTCAAAATTATGACTAAATTGTACAGTACAGTGCACTCTCTGGAAAACATTCTCTTCAACATGTTCTTCGTGATGTTTTATGTTGCCTTAATGATTTTACAAAATTGTAATGGGCCTGGAAATTGAAGGTGTTAGAGACCAAATATTAACTTACAAAATGCAGCACTTATCCAATAGTCTAACACACATTCAACACCTTGAGAATATTAAGAAAATGAATTAATAAACTGGGGAAAATCATATCTCCTTATTGCATGATTAATTGGCATTACAAAATTAAGTTATCCAAATATTTGTATTTAACAGTCTTCATTATCTTCATTTCAGATTTAGACTTTTTTTGACTCAATGGTACTCTTTGACTTCTTATATATAAATGTGGAATGAAGGATTTCTGAGAGGAATCTGAACCCTTCTGCAGAGGAGCAGGATGCAATGACCCATTGTCACCCATTTCTGCCATGCTTAGGACTTCACATAGTGAATGACCAGAATGCTACACTCTGAAATTGAATTCTCTCTCTTCAACAGATGGTGCAAACTAAAAAACATATCTATTTATATGTTGTTGTTTTAAATACTTTTAAGATGTAAAAATCAATCGCGAATGTTGACAAATGATTCTTAGAAAATGTAGTCTATACTCATGTTAGGAAATAGAGTAGTCCAAGTATCCATAACATGTCATTTCAACCCAAGAGTATTAAAGTCAAAAAATCTGCCTTCATTAATCCTGACACAGAAGTGACAGTCCATTTCCTACCATAGAGACAAAATTTCTGACACATGTAACTCCATTGAGGAGAGGAATATTTTGGCTCAGCATTTGAGAGGGTCCACTCCATGCATAGGGTTACACCACAGAAGAAGTGACATGAAATGACTTGAGAAATAACTGCTTTATCCATGAATTTTGAAAGGAGAGAACTAGACACAACAATACCCTGTGCATGGTCACACAACAGTGACTCATCACTGTCAATCATTTCACATCTTAAGAGCACATTCAGCTATGCACTTTTCAATAGATTAAGGTGCATATT
>NW_004524840.1:2616070-2617572 GCF_000260255.1 Octodon degus
TTTTTTTTTTTTGTGGAACCGGTGATTGAACTCAGATCCTTGTGTTTACCAGTCAAGCGCTTATCCTACTGAGCCATCTCCCTGGCCCCCATGGATGTTAGATTTTTCAAATCCATTATGACTTATCTCATATAGTTGGGTGCTCCCATGTTTGGTGCGTACATATTTATGATTGTTATATATTGCTTTTGCATTTTTCCCAAAACTGTAGGAATTGGCCTTCTTTATTTCATTTGATCATTCTTCGTTTCAAGTTCAGACTGTCTGTGAAAAGGACTGCTACCCCTGATTTTTTTCTAAGGTGTAGGGGCATGTAGTATTGTTTTCCATCCTTTGACTTTCAGCCTATGAATTTCTTTATGAGTTAAGTATATTTCTTGTGTACAGAATATTGTTGAATTTTGCTTCCAGATCCACTCTGCCAGTCTATTTTTTTAATTGGTGAATTAAGTCCATTTACATTGATGGTTATTCAAGATGTGTTGACTCGTGATTTACATGTTATTTACCTGCTGTTCTATGCCCTCTTTTTCCACTGTGTTTAATTGTTTGCCCTATTTGGTCATTTCTTTCTGTTGTCATTCCTGGTGTTGTGGTCATTTTGGTCCCTCTCTACTACTGAAAGATGGCAGTCTGTGTAGTAGTGGTCTGTGTAGTAGTAGTCTTTTAGTAGTCCGTGTATGGTTGGCTTTCCCATCATGAAATTCTTTAGTTGTTCTTTTTCATGGAAGTATTTCACTTCTCCATCAAATTGAAAAGAGAGTTTTGCAGGGTATAGCAGTCTGGGCTGGAATTTGTCTTCTTGGAGGACCTGAAGTAATTTGTTTCATGCCCTTCTTGACTTAATGCTTTGTTCAGAGAAATTTGTCATTATTCTGATGGGTTTTTCTTTAATTTACTTTTTGCCCATATTGTTTTTATATCATTTGTATTGTCTCCTTCTTTCTCATTGAAACCTATTTGTCTCACATTGTTCATCTTGCAGATGGTGAATTATTTTTAACTGCATCTTAGTTTTTTTTTAAAAAATCTTTTCTTACCTCTTCACTAGCTACAATGGTGTCTTCAAGGTCTGGCAGTCTGTCTTCACTTTCATTCAAACGAATGAAATGGAGGAGTAACTACTTCCCAAGCTTGTGATTGAGGCTTAAATTTCCTGTATATCTCTTTGCATTGCTTCATGCATTGTATTCCTTTCCTATGCTGGTCATTCAAGTATTTCGTCATTTTTCTGTTCTCCTCTATTTTTATCTATTTTTTCCTTAGAATGACTTAGTAATTTTTTCATTGTAGCTATCATTTATTTTTTCATCAGAGATTATTACTGATCTGATTTGCTCTATCACTTTCTGCTCTTGTTTCTTTACTTCAGACACTATTATTTTAGAGACTTCAGGTTCGTGATTTCCAACTTCCTCTATACTGGTGTCTTCTACATTTTTTCTGGGTGGGCTTGTGGCCTGAGATTGAATTTTGTCCTTTTCTTTTTCATTTTATGCAAC
>NW_004524840.1:2624552-2625844 GCF_000260255.1 Octodon degus
TATTCGCCTCAGGTATGTAAGTCTTTAACTTTGCCTTTCCTCGGCATTGTCTGAACACATCATTGTCTTTGACCTTACTCTGAAATAGGCAAAGTCACTGTTATTGTTTCTGTCTAGTATGCTTAGTCAGGGGCAGCAGACTTTTCAGCAGAAGCTTAATCTAGAGTTTATGATTGGTTCATGGTCCAATGCTGGGATTATGAATGTGTTAACGCATGCTAGATGGCCTGAATACAACAGAAGAGACCAAAAGAGTCTCTCCTCTC
Organism: Octodon degus; assembly: GCF_000260255.1. Lineage (NCBI taxonomy): Eukaryota > Metazoa > Chordata > Mammalia > Rodentia > Octodontidae > Octodon > Octodon degus. The sequence continues at coordinate 2,624,819 of NW_004524840.1, forward strand.
TCCTTCTTCCTCTTCCTTCTCTTCCCCTTGCCCCCCTCTCCCTCTTCCTGTCCCTTTCACTGTCCTTTTTCCTCTTCCTTCTTCCTCTCCCCTCCCCCACTCTCATTGCTCTCTCTGTCTTCCCCTGCTATGAACTGTTGCCCCTCCTCCATGCTACCCTGCGTTGGAGCCAGACAGTTACAGACTGCAACCTCTACACACTGTGAGCTAGATAAACCTTTCCTCCCTTAACGTTGAGCATTGTGCATGTTTTTACAATAATAAGATAAAATTAAATAAGACAGTCCCCTTATCAATTTTTACTGAGATATATTTATTAAGCTAAAATATTTCAGTACTGTATTGATATTTTAGTACTATATTGATATTCATACACTTTTATCAAGCTGCAAGTTTGATATTTTTCAACTCTGCTATTATTTAAAGTTTATACTTAAATTCATTTTCAGTTTCATTAAATTGCTTCTCTTTTGGCATAACCACACAAAATTTTTGTTTTGTTTTTTAATTGATCAATGATGAAAGTTTCTTCTGTATTTTAAAATAATTTTGAACTCATAGAAATGTTGCAAATATTGCACAATACTATTTTATTCCTCAAACCATCTGAGAGTAATTCATAGATATGATGCATCATTATTCCAGAATACTATAAAGGTGTATCATTTCCGAAATTCCATGATGATCATTTTCCTCCATAATCAGGAAACAACCCATCATATAAAGAAAGGAATTGTGGTAGATTGATGCACAAAGTCTTCAGGCCACCTCCAGCTGCAGTAATGTCACAACATTGTCAGTCATAGTAGAAAGATTCCACGTAGAGCTGCATATACTGGACTTAGTTATGGCCTCATTAATCTCCTTTAACTCTATCTAGTTCCTGAGAACATCTGACTCATTACCTTGACATTTCATAACCGTAAGTATTTTGAAAAGTGTCTCTTGGTATATGTTTTCTTATATTTTACTCATGGCTAAGTTTAGTTTTTTCATTTGTTGCAAAATATTAAAGTAATGATGCCA
>NW_004524840.1:2625944-2627865 GCF_000260255.1 Octodon degus
AAGGCAGCTGCAGTCTTGTATTTATAGAACTATGATTAGCAACACTAATAGTGGGTAGTGAGATTTAGCTGTTGACAAACTTCTGTATCTAATAGGTTTGTAGTTTATACACTAAGAGCACACATTATGACTGTATAGCTAAACAGGTATTAGTTTGGGAATTTGTACTTAAATTTGTACCCATAAGTTCTGTCTGATCACTTTGATTTATGTACCTGTAGTCTTTCCAGCAGAGTAGTTCACCCCTGTTTCCTGTTGCCCTGTCTCTTAGTCAATCAAGAGAGAAAGAGAGAGCATGTTCTCATAGATCTGTTTCTAACAAAATTTCTCAGCTTATTGGGTCAAAATCCATCAAGTTTGAACTCATCCAGCTGGTCCTGACTTGTGTCTGGCTCCTGTGCTTGGCTTCTTCCTGATGCACCTCATTGATATGAACCCACAGTGTCCCTCTGGCAATACGTTACGCTCCTGGATTGGCTGGGTGGTTCTGGTCCCTAGCCTCTCTGCAGGGAGTTCTGCTGCAGTGGTCCACACTACCCCTGCTGATGGAATAGAATCTGGCAAGTTCAGAATGTCCCACACATGTGCCAGGCCATGGGACTACATGGAGTAGAATCCAATTGATGAGGAATGTCCCACACATGTTGGGCCTGGGCTTCTTTTGAAGTAGAATATGGAGTGTGGTGAAACTCCCATGCACATTCCAGGCCTGTGTGACTGTTGGAGTGAAAAAAAGAAAACACTTGATGGGGAAAAAAATAAATACACAACTGAACATGGACACATCTGAGAAAAATGGGTTCAAATTCAATCGTATTGATCCTAGTAAGTAGGCTGTTTACAATCTAATAAAGCACAGCTGTGGACATAGCAAGCCACAGTCCTGAAAGTGGTGTGCTGATAAATTTTGAGCCTAACACAAAGCAAGGCATTCAACAAGGCACATTTAAAAATTCTAAAGTTACAAAAGTTTGTTTCCCAGGATGACCATGAGAATTATTGGAAATGTAGAATTATTGTCCATGTCAATATGACTAGAAAATAATCAGAAGTGTATAGAATATGGTAACAATAATCACCCATAATTTAGAAGGGAGAATCTCTTGCAGAGTGAATCAAAACAGGTAGATTGATCATTACCCAGAATTTTATTTGTTTAGACTTTGATTGAAACATAACAACCAGAATCCTTCTTTCCTTTTCCCTTTCCTTCTATCTTCTTAATTTTTTTTCTTCTATTCTTTCTTTCTTTTAAATTGACTGTCAAACACTTTGCACTCAAGTGATTCTTCAGGCTCAGCCTCCAGATTAACGAATGTACAAGCAAGGTCACCATTCAGCTCGGATTATTAGACATTTTACAGGAACCTACAACACACCAAATAGCTCTATGAATAAATCAAATATTCTTTTGAATCATCTATAATTTTATTAACAAATGTTGAATGTATGTAATCCTGTGTAAGTATGTAAAAACAAATAATAAAACCTAACTAAATCATAAATAGCATAGTAAAGTTTTCAGACAGAATATGGTAAAGAAGATATAAGTAATAAATTCTAGGTGACTAAATAGAATTTGCAAAACATATTAAAATTGGCAAAATTCACTATGTATTAAAATATAAATTCTAGTACTCAAAAAAGTGAATAATATTCTTCAGATATCAGTTATATGCAGTAATTCACAGAAACACACATTGGTATTGTCATCTGAAGTTTAAAAAAAAAGTAAAATAGTGGACTATAATATGCTTCACATATTATAAAGAACCTGTGATATCCAAGGAAATTTGAAATTATGCACATAAGCAAAATATAGTGCAGAGAGCAAAATAAAACAGAAATAATTTTGGAGGCCCAGGAGACAACTCAGTGGCTTAAGCACCTGGCTGGCAAGCACAAGGTCCTGAGTTTGATC
>NW_004524840.1:2627965-2629819 GCF_000260255.1 Octodon degus
TTTTACTCATGGCTAAGTTTAGTTTTTTCATTTGTTGCAAAATATTAAAGTAATGATGCCATGTTTTTCTCATTACTCAGATAGTACATAATTGTGATATATTCTACAGCTAAAACTGTTAACCAAAATTGATTATGGGGGCTTCCATTTTTGTCCACTGTGAAGTACATTTTACAGCTTTATGATTAATAAGCATTATCAATGGATTATAGTGAGATTGTAAATATTTTCCATTAAGTGCTCATCTACAAGTTGTAGCACCTAGCAAAGTTTCTTGAAAAGGTTATTACCACAACATTTATCCTGAAATACGCTACAAACAAGATATAATCACTATAGATTTAAAGATAGGCAATAGGTCAAAATAAAGAGATTAAAATAAGTATTCTATTCACATATACCAAAAGATCTCAAGGACAATAGTACTTGAATAAAAGTCCAGTCATAATGACCTCTCAAAAATGAGATCGTCATATAATGATTAATAGGCAGTTCAATAGGATGGCTCAACAATTAGTACATCAGAGAACCTAATCACGTGAAGCAAGCAATGACACATCTGAAAAAGAAAACTGATAGAATGTTACTGATAGGAGATTCCAATTAGTAATTGGATAGAATCCTGTCATAAAATAAAATATAAAACAGAAGACTTAGACAACATCATACACCAAATGGACATTGAACTTATGTGCAAGACATTTCATTCTGAAGCACCCTTGAAACATTTTCTAGGATAGAGAATATGTCATTTCAAAAATCAATACTAAGCAAATAGCATAAAGTGAGAGTGGTTTGAATTTTACATTTAAAATATAATGGAATGAGATTGCAAACCAATTAACAGCAAGAAAACAAAAAAAAAATTGACACTTAAACAAATTTAGCAACATCTTTACAAATGGTGACCAGATCAAAGTGGAAATCAAAAGGGTATTCAATTAGTATCTTGAGACAAATGAAAACTAAAGCTCACCATATCGACTTACACACGACAGCAACATCAGTAATGACTGATGATAATAGGGAAATTTACACTAAGAAAAACCAATAATAAAAAGAATAAAGATCATACATGTATCTATACTACATTTCTATCTAAGGCATTGTAAAGAATATCCTAAAGAGCATAAGATGTGGGGGAGTGATAGACCACTTGCATTATGCACATGCAGCATTTCATCCCCAATAGTATGGGGGAAAGAAATCTATAAAGAAAAAGAATAAACAGAGATGAAAATTTATAGAAGAAGAGAAATAATAATAAATAGAATAGAAATTGATCATAAAACTGATGTAAGCAAGATGGTTAACTATAAAGGTGTCTGGCTCAATGTTCTCCACAAGGAAAGGGCCAAAATTAAAGAAAAATGGACTTCAAATGCCTTTGGTGTTTGAGGCAGAATAGCAGAATGCAGTGGAAGTTGGGTAGGAAGGTTGCACATTACAAAGGTACACAGTGGTTTTATAAAGAAAGGAACTGAGCATACAGCAGCACTGCCTCATCTCTCCAGTGAAGATCATGATCAACATTCCATGGATAGAAAGGGCAATCAGGGATTCTGAGGAGTGGCACCAATGTTGTGAATAATAGTTCTTGCTCCTGGAGAAGTAAACAGGCCTCTCTGGATTTGACAAGCTTGAGGAGAATCCACAGCACTGCACTGGCCCAAGGATAGAGCCCTCCTTATATTTTTCCATATTTCGCCCACATGCCTACTACACAGTGATGTCTTAAGTTGTTGTTGTACTTGAGTCCCACACAGCAAATGGCAATTGCTTCCAATAGCTTGGTTGATCCAGCCCTGAATATCTAGTGAACAAATCATGTGACTGTAAAGTCAACCTCAGCCC
>NW_004524840.1:2631299-2649733 GCF_000260255.1 Octodon degus
TCTTTAGAAAACACAACAAATCTAGAAGAATCATAGTTCCTGATTTCAAAATATGTCAGAAACCCACAGTAATCACAATGGTATGGCACTTAGAAGGATAAATGGAGATATTTGACAAAAGGATATGGAATTTCAGCAATGCAGGCTGAGTAAGCTCCATAGATGATTGAGAGACAAGTTAAATATTCACATACTGTTTCTTTCTTTACTACACGCCTACTACTGGCCTATTGCTATCTACCAGCAGACCATCCTGGGAAGTAAGTTGGAAAAAACATATGCCTGTAAATGAAATACAAAAAGAAGTCAAGAAAGGGAAGAAAGAGTAAAGAAAAAGAAGTGATGAGAAAAGAAAGAAAAAAATGGAAACAAGGCTTTTGAAAATAAGGAAGGGAAAAGGTGTTGAATGGAAGGGAGGGGGATGGGAAAAATCAAGTTATATCATGTATAGGCATAAGTTTCCTATAATGAATGTGATCACTATATATACCTAAAGTGTACCAATAAAATTAATTAATGAAAAAGGGACAGAAAGAAGAGAATGGTGTCCAATTGTCAGTAGAAAACACAATATCATTTTTCATCCAACCAACTCATGATTGTCTTATTACATATAAAATAATCTTTTTTCTAAAGCCTAAATATGTGAAATGTAGGCAAGGGATATAACAACAATTATTAAACTTGGAATATGCACCGTATGAAAGACACTGAGGGCCAGCCAAATAGCTCAGGGGATTAAAGCTCCTGCTTAGGCAAGTTTAGGCAAACACAGGGACTACAGTTTGATCCCTGGCACCACATGCTATGCCAGCCCTACCCCCAGGGCTGTCTGAAGCAGCCAGAGTCTGGACATAGTGGTGCATGCCTGTAATACCAGCTCTAGGGAGGCTGAAAACAGGAGGATAACAATGAGTCTGAGCTGCATAATAAGAGCCTGCAATAACGAAAACATTAATAAAATAAAAGATATTGAATAAAATCATGCTGATTAAAAAGTCCAGACTTCACATAAAGGAAAGTTATCCCATAAGGAGCAACACTGACTCAAATAAATGACTGCCCATCAGTCGAGGGCTGGGCCCACGTTTTGGGTGTGTTCTCCACCACATCATGCTACTCTATAGAGCATCTCAGTGGACAAAGGGAAGGCTGGCACTGGAGAAAGGAGAGTCAGAAGATCTGATGTCAGTACTTGAACATGAATTGAGTTACCATGAATATCCCAGTCTGGGCCAGCATGCCATTTTTATTCACTAGTCCATGTTGTAGTTTACAATCATTGTATGGAGGAAATAAATGTATGTAACACATTTTGATCACCTTCATATTCCTACCACCTTCCACCCTCCATCTATAAAAGTAACGCATATAATGTTTGCATGCACCATTAGTATTCAGTATACCCACACTGAGGGTATTTGATGTAAACAGCACATATTAAATCTTTTTATTTCCTCTTCCTCCTCACCTCTCACTTTCATCCTCTTAGACCCCTTCCCATTTGCAAAAGACCTATTTCCTTATTTCCTTCTATCAATCTATCTGCTTCCGGGGAGTACAGACTGCTTCCATGATTGGCTATTGTTAATTTTGCTGCCATAAATATGGGCATGCATATATCATTTTGATATGATATCTTTAAATATTTTGGGAAGATGTCAAAAAAGATATTGGCTATGTCAAGCATAATTTCTTCTTGTAAATTAAATTAAATTTATTTATCTATTTGATAGAGGGTCTCACTACACAGGTCAGACTTGTAGGAATCCTCTTGTTTTAGTCTCCTCAATGCTGGGATTACAGGTGTCCTCCACCATGACAGGTTTCAGTGGTCAGCACGACATGTTCCAGGCCAGCACTGCATGTGGTACTTAAGATCAAACTCACATCCTTATAGTTGCTGGGCAGGTACTTAAACCACCAAGCCATCTCCACAGCATCAAATAAAATTTTTAATTTTAGTTCTTTTAGAAATCTGCATACTGATTTCCAATATATTTAGACACTAGCAATTTACATGCCTATCAATGGGTTAAGAAGGTTCTTTCATCACCACAGCCTCACAAGCATTTGTTGCTCTTCGATTTCTATATGATTCACATTCTTTCAAGTGTAAGATGAAATCTTACTGCTGCTCTAATTTGAATTTCTATAATTGCCAGAAAATTGAACATTTTTCCTATTTTTTTACCATTTGTATTTCTTTGAGAAGTGCCTGTTCCTTTCACTTGCCCATCTCTTAATTGGGTCTTTTATTTTGTTGGAATTATTTTTTTTTAATTTTTATGAAAAAAGTGTGGCATTCAAATTATAAAACTGTATAATCACCAAAGAGAGATTCATATATTTAAAGAAAATTTAATAAATCGAATCATGATAAATTGTATTGTTCAGTATTAAACTCACCCAGAAGGAAACAATAGAAAACTTCAAGTGAAATAATTGGTGACCTTAAAACAAGAAAAGATGTATAAAGAATAATTTAAAATAATTACTTCAAGTGATCTTAAACATACATTTCTTAATGAGATGTAAGTAAAAAAATAAGAATACTAGATGATATGTAACCTAGTCATAGATGTTAAAATAACAAAATCCTTGTATCATATATATCTTTCTAAATGCAAGGTTACTTTTTAAAGTGTCTGCTTTGATTGTAAGAATGATGACCAAATATCAAAGAATTCTAAGCTATGAAGGCTTCTGACTAGGAAATTATAAATTCTAAAACAAAATGTAAATAAATATACATTCTTAATCAAAATGAAAATAACATTGTAAATAACATAAAGCAGGAGGTTGACCCATGGCTGTGATTTGCCTCTCCTTCCCTGGTGAGTAAAAGGTCATGTAGAGCTGGTGACATTCACAATAAACAGATAATCTACTCCTCTAATAAAGCTTCCACTCTGACACCATGAGCTGCTATGATGGAGGCCTTATGGCTAGGATGGCCTGGGCTATGACTGTGCAGCCTGGCTTACGGCTGTGGCTATGGCTGTGGCCAGTGTGGTTATGGTTGCTTCTACCATCTTGCTGTGACAGATAATGGTCCTCTTGATTCTACTGAGCAATATCTGATACCTCTTCAACAGCAGAACTCACCCTTCTGTACTTCCCAACTGTCTATCATTTTTTCTATGAGTACATTATTTCTCGTTTCCTACAGTAAAACTTTTTTAACAATTTTATTGAGAAACAAATAGCAATGAGGCAGTTTCAAAACCAATTAGTAGCACAGTTTCATTAATTAATATATTGCATACTGTTGTCTTCATAGTAGTTATTCATAGTACAAGATGCAAGTATGATATCCTGTCCAAACGCTATTAGTACAAATCTTTCTTCTCATTGAATTAAGAGAAAGCAGCTATATATCCTATTTTGAATATACAGGTATAAAATGATCCTTCATTTATATCCCCTTTTTTGCTTAGTTTTGCCAGAGATTGGTATTCCATTGCCATTTAAATATTGTAGGTTCGTGAATTCAGCAAAATATTCCAACATAGTCCAGTAGTCCATAATAGTGAATTATCCATAAAATTTTTGTCCCATAATATTTCGTCTTTAAATCATCTGCTTCAGTTTAATATATTTCAACTTGAGTGACCCAAATCACCTTTAATTAACTCTCTATTAAAGGGGGACACTGTTCTGCAGCATATAGACTGCAGTGCTCACACAACCTATCCATCCCCCATTCATCTCTTGCATCATTCTCAGAAAAGGATTTTGATTTATAGGTATCACTTTATTCTACAAAATTACCTTCAGTCAAAAGTAGACAACTGAGTAAAGCTAATCTATTTTCCACTTGTATATTCTAATACTCTCCCCTAAGCATATATAGAACAGTACATGAAGGATGCAGTGCATATTCCTAGCCCACAAGGATATCTTATTCCATGCATTTTCTCATAGTGTAAGCTATGTTGCCATCCAGTCCAGCTATTTTCTTCCACTGACTCAGAAGTGAGTAGGAAATGACCTGAAAATGTTGCAGTTTACATTAGAGAAAACTTTAAGCCAGGTAATCTCCAAATCCTGTTTTAAGGATATTCCTGTCCTGTTCCACAAGGACAAAATTAAAGAAAGTGAAACTGGCCATATTCCACCTGTTACTATTAGAAAATGTGTATAGCAATCTCAGGGCAACCATAAGGCAAAATGAATCTCCAGAGAATGGGGATGTATGATAGCAAGAGCCACAACACTAAAAGTGGAACGTTATTTACACCTTTGAGTATAGGGACATCTGCAGAAGTGGGATATGCTGTAACACTGTTCAAATGGCAGAAGTAATAGAAGGAAGAGGCTGGCATGGCATAGTGAAATGCAGAGCTGTGAGTAGCTGGCTAGTCTTACAAGGACATAATGAAAATTACTGCTCTTGTACTTCTCTTATCAACATATATCAAATTAAGTTATTGTAAGATTTTAAGAGTAAAGACAGGCTGGCCAGATAGCTCAGGGGACTAAAGAGCCTGCTTAGGCAAGCACAGCAGCCAAGGTTTGATCCCTGGTGTGCCTTGCTGGCCCCATCCTGAGGGCGTGCTGAGACTGTGATTAAGACTGGGTGTGGTTGCATAGGCTTGTGATCCCCAGTGCTTGGGAGGCTGAAAACAGGAGAACCACTACAGTCCAATCTACATAGTGAGACCCTGTAGTTGTATACCCTGTACCAAAGGCAAAAAATAAGAGAGAGAGAGAGAGACAGAGAGAGAGAGAGAGAGAGCTAAGACAATCACACGTATCACTTCACTGCTTTGCCTAAGCTGCACATATAAAATGATTTTGTTATTCTGTATGTCTCCCATTATTGCTAACTAATCTGCATACATTCTTGCATATTAATGATGTAATTCCTGCAAAATAGTGCTTTTCCCATTGACTCATTAGGCCACTCCACGTGCTCCATGTGATGACCTTTCATTCCTTCCACTTTACATGGTTGGCCTGGTCCCTCTGAAATTTTTGTCATGCTTTCTGATCACTGCTTCTATAGCTCTATACATAGTGGGGAATGTGCTCCAAGAAAGGGCTCCTGTAATCATTCTGGGATGTCAACACATATTTGAAACATGATTTTTCCAAAAATAATACAAAGACCAATATATGTGGTCAAGTTGGAAGCAAATTTATATAAATCATTCTTAGACACCTGCAATTTGTAGAGGATGTGATTTAAAACTATCACACTAAAGAATGTATTGACAGGGGCCAGAGAGATAGCTCAGTGGAATAAGTGCTTCCCTGGCAAGCATAAGGGCCTGATTTCAATCCCTGGTTCTGAAAAAAAAAAAAAAGGAAAGAATGTATTGACATTAAATCTTCTCAAAATATTCCATATACTCCATCTCACTTCAAAATCACTTATTCCATTTTTTGCCACTTTCTGAAGTGGATCTGGAATTAGTCTTCCTTGATTATCTTTAGTTGTCATGACTTTCTTGATGTTCTGAACTGATTCAAAATGTTTTAAATTTAATGGTCCTTTTGACTTTATAGCAAACTGTCACATAAATGATTTTAATATTCATTTCATTACTCTCTGCATAACACAGTAGTATAACATAAACCATTTGACCCTACATACATTAAAATATTTACATTTTCTTTCACTGTGTTTTCTGCTCAGAAATGTTTACTTAAAAATCCTTCTACAATTTCAAAAATCTTGTCTTCTGAGGATTAATTGGTTCTTGTAAAAATGCTGAGATGATTTAAGTCTAAAATATCATTGAATTATAGTAACAACAAGTTTTATTGAGTAAATTATGTTTATAATATTGAGAACTCTTTTGGTCTTAATGACAGACTCAGGCTTCACTACATAAACTATGTTTTGAAACTTTAAACAAAGTAAAAATGAATTAACTACAACTTGGGGGAACAGTCCTCAAACTGATGCTGTGCTTCATTCCCTTTCTTCTGCTCTTTTGGCTCATACCATGTCCCTCCTTTATCACCTAGATCCATAAAAGATCAGAAAACATTATTTCTATCACATTTAAATATTCATCTTAAAACCCAGGAGCAAATTTCCATCGAAGAGATGATCTGCTTTCACAAAGCAACAGTCTTCTCAGATAAGATTTGAAAAACATCAAAGCAAGTCCAGGCATTGTAGGGCCTGTCTGTCTCATCACACTTTGAACAGAAAAGTCACTGCTGAAACAAAGTGATGATAGAATTAGAGTTTGTTCCTGAAATCATGCACGGAAGCAATACCAATGACCTCGCATCAATAGGAAACACTGGAAGTGGCTGTGGACATTTGTAGGTATATGAAATGGCCATGTACTTTGGAGTATGTAAGTCATCTTGTAGGACATGGTGTTATAAAGAGGAAACCCCCATTGGAAACTACAATCATCCTAGTGATATTAATATAATATACTGTCTCAGAAAGGACTGGCATATAGTAGGCCCTTCATCAGCATCACTTAATAACACAATGCCATGTGCCTAAATGGTGTATAAGAGTAATTAATCAGGGCTAAGATAAAACTTAAAGCTCTGTGCCTTTACATACACATCCATCTCCAGGTTCTTCCTATCAAAACATGACATTACCTCGCATGGTACTACTTAGGAAATCTGTATGTATAAGAGATAGAGAATTAAGTCTTAGATGATACTCTCTGTTACCAAATTTCCTTAAATACAGTAGACATAATGAAGATAATGCTAATTTTGCTGGACCAATGTTTTGGTTTTCATTAACAAATTTTGAAAGTTTATATTAGGTAACATGAGCAGCTCATTGAAAGATAACATCATAAAATAGTGAAACCATTGTTGAATTACATTTACTTTTTTAAATGAAATTCTGTATCACTTTTAGTGCTTTTACTGTTTTGCTATTTTGTATTCTTTAAAAAAAATAAAAAATGGTCGAGGGAGAGAGCTCGGTAGAGAAAGCGCTTGTCTGGCAAGCACAAGGGTCTGAGTTCTAGCTCCGATTGAGCAAAAATAAATAAATAAAATTTTAAAATGAAAAATAAAAAATAAAATTTTTTTTTAAAAAAATTGTGCAACTAAAATATTTTAATTGAGTGTGTGAGAGTGCTTCTGCACTCCCCTGCACCTGCTGGACCAAGCCCAGGCCCATGACATGAGTTAGACCTTTTGGTGCACTCTTGATATGCCTTTACCCCTCCAGAGCCAGCCCAAGCACACCTTGTGAGAACTTCCTCCGTGCCCTCTGGATCCCTCCAGACCCACCCAAGACAAGGCCTGGTGAGTGTGTGGGAGAGTTTCCACGCTCTCCTGTCCTCATGGGCACCTCCAGACCCAGCCCGGGCCTGACATACAGGCCTGGGGTGAAACTCTGCAGCTGAAGTCCCTGCAGAGAGACTAGGGGACAAAGCTATCCAGCTAACCCAGAAGCACAACATCTTGCCAACTGGGCACAAGAGGTTCACCTCCAAGGGAGCAGCAGGAAGGAGCTGAGCACAGTAGCTAAACCCATGCCAGGCACAACTGGATAAACTCAAACTTAGTAGATGTACACTTGAATTTTACTAGGTGTCAAGGTTATAAATGCATCAAAGCTCTACAACAAAGGTCAGAGGACAGGGCTATACAAAATGACAAAGAGAAGGAGCAAAATGCCCTCTCAGATACCAAGCCCACCCAGAAAAAATACGCAGGACACGAGAAGAGCTGAAATGGTTGAATTAATAGTGTGTGAAGTAAAGAAAGAACAGCAGAAAGGTATAGAATGAGCAATACATGAAAGTAATAGATTGCATGAAGCAGAGTCAAAGAGATATAGAGGAATTTAACCTTTCAATCACAAGCTTAAAAACTGTCTGAGTGAAAGTGAAGATAGAGTTTCAGATCTTGAAGACATTGTCATAGCTAGTAAAAAGGTAAGAAACAATCTCTTAAAAACAACTAGGTTGCAGGAAAAAATAATTCATCACCTGCAACATGATGCACAGATGAACAACGTGAAACTAATAGGCATTAATGAGAAAGAAGGAGTCAATACAAATGACATTAAAAATATATGGGCAGAAGTAATAGCAGAAAACTGCCCAAAATGAGGAAACAATCTGACATTCAGGTAACCAAAGCATACAGAACTTCAAATAACTTCAAACCAATTAAAAACACACTGAGACATAAAATAGTCAAGAGACCAGAAATCCATAACAAGAATAATCTACTGAAAGCTGCTAGAGAATAGAAGCAGATCACATTCAAAAAAAAAAAAAAAAACCATCAGAATTACAGCTGACTTCTCTTCATAAACGATGAAGGCAAGAAAAGAATGCAGCAGAGTACTTCAGTCTTCTATGAAAACAAATTCCAGCCCAGAATACTATACACTGGAAAACTCTCTTTCAAGTTTGATGAAGAAGTGAAATACTTCCACGACAAAGAACAACTAAAGAATTTCTTGATGACAAATCCAACCCTACACAGGCGCCTGAAAGATGTTCTAGACAGGGACCAAAATGATCAGAACTCCACAAATGAGATCAGAAGCAACCAACTAAATAGGGAAAACAATTAAACACAGGAGAAAATAAAGAAGGCCACTATATACTGGTTAGGGGAAAAATTCAAGAGGAAGAGGTAACACTCATAAATATGTATGCACCAAACACAAGAGCACCCAACTATATAAAGAAAATCTTAATAGACATGAAAAATGTAATATTCAATAAAACAATCTTAACAGAAGTACTTAACACCTCTTATGCCAAAAAGAAATGTCAAGCACACAAAAAATTAGCAAAGAAATAGCAGAACTGAAACAGAGATTGGAACAAATAGACTTAGTGGACATATATAGAGTGTTCTACCCAATGACAGTTGCATATATGTTTTTTTTCAGCTGCATGTGGGTCAATTTCTAAAATAGACCACATACTAGTCCACAGGTCATGCTAAAGTATATGCAAGAAAGCAGAAATTTTCTCATTCATATTATCTGACCACAGTGCAATGAAACTGGAAATAAATGAGATAAGAAAACAGAAAACCCCAAAAAATACATGGAAATTAAACAACACCCTACACAGCAACCAATGGGTGACAGATGAAATTAAACAAGAAATTCAACAATATCTACCATTCAATGAAAATTCAATCACAGCTTATTGGAACTAATAGGATGCGATAAAAACAGTTCTCAGAGGAAAATTTATAGCTGTGAACTAACACATTAGGAAAACAGAATAGGAACAAATAAATACCCTAATACTGCACCTACAACAGCTTGAAAAGGAAGAGCAAACCAAACCCAGAGCCCAAAGATGGGAAGAAATCGTAAAGATTAGAGTAGAAATTAATTCAATCTCAACAAAGATAACAGTTCAAAGAATTAAAAAGCAAAAAGCTGGTTCTTTGAAAGATTAAATAAACTGTACTTCCGATTTGATTTGAAACTGTCTCATTGCTGTTTATCAATAAAACTTTGGAAAAAATAAATAAATAAATAAATAAATAATTGATAAGCCCCTATCAAACAGAGGAAAGAAAAAATTCAAATACAAGCAATAAGGAATGAAAAGAGTGTAATTACCACAGACCCAGTGGAAATTCAGAAGATTATCAATAGCTACTTTGAGAATCTTTACTCTCACACAATAGAAGACACAGAAGAAATGGACAGATTCCTAGAAAGGTACAAATTACCAATCTTAAGTCAAAAACACATAACAATTCTCAGTAACTCAATAAGAGCCAGTGAAATATGAAATGTAATAAAAAAAAAAACCCTACTGACAAAGAACAGTCCGCGTCTGGATGGATTCACTGCTGAATTCTACAAGAAATTTACAAAAGATGTAGTCCCTATACTCTTCAGACTCTTCAATGAAATTGAAAAGGAATCAATCCTCCCAAAATCATTCCTGGAGGCAAGTATTTTACTGATACCAAAACCAAGGAAAGACACAACTAAACAAGAAACTTACAAGCCAATATCCCTTATGAACATAGATGCAAAAATCCTAGCAAATAGAAGACAGCAATTCATCAAGAAGATTATACATCATGACCAGGTAGGATTCATCCCAGCGATGCCAGAATGGTTCAATATACACAAATATATATATGAAATACACTACATTAATAAAATCAAATCTAAAAACCACATGATCATCTCAGTTGATGCAGAAAAGGCTTTTGACAAAGTTCAACAATCATTTACGTTCAAAGTCCTAGAGAAAATTGGAATAGATGGCCTCTACTTGAATCTGATGAAAACCATCTCTATGACAACCCAATGGATAATATAATTTCAAATGGGGAAAATCTGAAATATTTTACTCTCAGATCTGGTACAAGACAAGGATGTCCTCTACCACCTTTTTATTCAATATAGTTCTGGAATCATTAGGTAGAGTCATTAGACAAGAGGGAGAAATTAAAGGAATAAAACTAGGTAAAGAAGAAATTAAATTATTATTATTTGCAGATGACATCATATTCTACTTGGAAGACCCAAAAAACTCCACCAATTAGCTACTAGAATTGATACACAAGCTCAAAATAGTAGCAGGGTACAAAGTCAATACCCAAAAGTCACTAGCATTTCTCTACCAAAATAACAAACACAGTCAGAGAGAAATTAAAGAAACAATACCTTTCACAATATCACAGCAGAAAATGAAATACCTTGGAATTAATCTAACTAAAGAAGTTAAAGTTTTTTAAGGAAAAATACAGTACTCTGAAGAAGGATATTGTAGAGGAATTTTTGAAAATGGAAAGATATTCCCTACTTCTGGATAGGAAGAACCAACATTGAGAAGATGGCTATATCCCAAAATTCCTCTAGAGATTTAATGCAATCCCTATAAAACTACCACCAGCATACCTGCCAGACCTAGAAATATCATTCCTCAAATTTATTTGGAACCAGAAAAAGACCTAGAATAGCAAAGGCAATCCTGGGCAGTAAAAACAAGTCAGGAGGCATTACAATTCCTGACTTGAAATTATACTACAAAACTACTGTGATAAAATCATCATGGTACTGGCAGTTAAACAGACCTGTGTATCAATGGAATAGATTTCAAGATGCAGAAACCACTGTGAACACACTCAGCCATCTGATTTTCAACAAAGAGGCCAAGCATGCTTACTGGAAGAAAAATAGCCTCTTTGACAAATGGTGTCGGTAAAACTGACTCTCTACATGCCAAATACTAAACTTGACCCAAGTCTATCACCATGCACTAAGCTAAAGTCAAAATGGATTAAAGATCTAAACATTAAAAGAGAAAAATTAAATCTCCCAGAAGGGAACGTAGGAGGAACTCTTGAAGACATAGGGGTAGACAAAGAGTTCATGAACAAAAATCAAATTGCATGGGAGTCCCTTGAAAGAATTAACAACTGGGACCTCCTCTTATTGAGAAGTTTTTGTACATCAAAAGAAATTACCAACAAAGTGAAAAGACAATCCACAAATTTGGAAAAAATCTTAACTAATTAGCACTCAGAAAAAAAGTCTGCTCTCTACAATTTATAAAGAGCTAAATACCATTAGGGCCAAAAAATTTAAAGACCTACTCCAGAAATGGGCATCCGAGGTAAATACACACTTCTCAGAGGATGAAATTAAACTAGAGAATAAATATATGAAAAAATGCTCCACATCACTAGCCATCCATGAAATGCAAATTAAAATAAGACTGAGACATCATCTCACACCAGAAAGAGTAGCTATCATAAACAAATCACATAACAATAAAAGCTAGCGTTATTGTGGGGAAGAAGGTACCCTTCTCCACTGCTGGTGGGAATGTAGAGTGGTCCAACCCTTATGAAAATCAGTGTGGAGACTCCTTAAAAAACGAGGACTGGAATTCTCATTCAAGCCAGCTGTCCTCCTACTGGGAATTTTCCAGATGAACTGAAAACATTGTATGATCATGATATAAGTGTATCTATGTTTATAGCAACACAATTTGTGATAACCAAATCTGTAGAAAAAACCAAGTTGCCCATCTCCTGAGGAATGGGTGAAAAAGATATGGTATTTTTATACAGTGGAATGTTACTCAGCTATAAAGAATGATAAACTTGAAGCACTTATACTTAAGTGGATGCCACTTGAAGATATACTAATAAGTGAAATAAACATGAATCACATGTGTAAATATCATATAGTCTCCCTAGTATAAGAACTCAAAAGAATGAATACAAATGGAAAGGTATAACACAATTAAAAGGAAATCATGAACTTAAAGATTAGACAACAAAGAGAGGGCAAGGAGAAAAGCTATGAAACATGACAGGGGCAAAGCCATACATTTATATCCACAAGGTGAGTAAGGCAATGATCCTGAAAACATCAGCAGGTTTTTGAAACTAGCAGTTAATTGGTAGGATTCTCACCCTAATTAACTATATATCCTGACACATATGAACAAAGGAACTGCACTTAAGATAGCAATGTGTAATAATAGGGTCTTGCTTGGAATGTCTGTCATTTTGGTCTTCTAAATACGTACTGCTTTTCATGACATATCAATTATTGCCATACTGTCTCTAAGTAAATGTTTGTTTTAAAAAAGGTGGTAATCAATGGAAACAAGAGACAAGAAAGAAAATTGTCCCAGGACTGTCCTACTACAATGCTGTATTTGCTTAGATTTCTAATTTTCTGTGTAAAAATGTATAGTTGTTTATTCATATTTTAAAATTTTTTTTAATTTTTTTCTTCATATCCTGTAGGGACTTAAAGTTTAACACATCAATGCTTGATGGAAAATACTTGCTCCATGTTATGCCTAGGACATTTGATATTCAGACAGATAGTGACGTTAAACCCACCTGCATGTGTTGTAGGGTAATAATAAGCTTCTCTTCTGGATGGTTCACAACCTAAATTTGCAGACCAAAAATTAGAGGAAAAGAAAGGCTGGATGGTCACCCAACATTTTTTCCCTAGCCTTTCAACATCAGTGAAGACTCAGGACATAGGAGAACTTATACTGTAACATCATGTAACTAAGTTGTGTCCCAAATTTTCTGATAAAGGAGATTATGGGGCCACAGAGTAATGTGAATGATGCTGTACAGTTTGCCTAAGGAGAGTCTCATGGAGAGAAAACATTTTCTCAAGCTTTCATAGAGAGCAAATTGGTTAAACATTGGCCATGACTCATCCACATGGCTGTCACTGACAAAGGATCTACAAAGCACGGTACATGGTTTCAGGATAAATCCTGAGAGGACTTGACTGACCTTATCTGATACAAAAGTTTCATTTCTTGTTATGTAGGTCTTGCTTTATCTTGATCTTAACCATCCAGTAGAAAGGTATAAAAACTAGGTATAAGGCGTGAAGCCATGTTGGTATGCTGGACTGTAAAGGGCTCAGGTCAACAACTTCTGACATTGCCAGTCCTGCGGATGAACCACTACTATTATAGACTACTGAACTATATTGGAGTATTTTGCTGAATTCATGCACATATAATAATTGAATGACAGTGGAATGCCCTTCTCTGACAAAGCTAAACAAAAAATCGGGATACAAATGAAGGACCATTTTGTATCTGCATACTCAAAATAGTTAGGATAGATATACAGATACATTCTGTTAATTCAATGAATAAGATTTGTTCTAATATTGTTTGTGGATGGGATGTCATGTCTGCATCTTATACAATGAATAACCATTGAGACAACAATGTGCAATGTATTTTTGAAACTGTCCTACTGATCGGTTCTGAAACTGTCTCATTGCTGTTTGTTTCTGAACAAAATTATTTTTAAAAAACTTGGAACAATATTTTTAAAAAGTTTAAAAAATAAAATAAAATATTTTAATTAGATAAATCCTAAATACTGTTTAATGCAAGTGATAAAACTACAGAGCATTATAAAAACTGTAATGATTTTACTTGTATATTCACTATGGGACTTTACTTGAGTGACAGTGTCATTTACAAGGGCAGAACTGCTCATATCTCATACAACCAGTGACATAACATCTAAAAAATCCTGTAGCGTGTCACTGTCAACCTTCACTCTGAGGAAGCAGATTCTCTATTATATGACTGAACATTCAACTTCTGACCCCATGAACTACAATAAAAACTGCATGGCCACTGACAATGGCTACTGATTTTAGTACAGTTTGGGACCTGTGGTCTTCCTAATGCTACATCAGCAAGACACTTACCTAGTGTTTCCTAGTCTTACCTCCATGGGCATATAACAAGTGGCAACTTCATCCCTTGATATTAAAACAATATTCAAATTCATCATCCCTCAATTTGCCTACAATCAATGTGACGTTTTCCAATCTAGAGGTATGTTTTGCACGGTATTTTCTATTAAACTTTTATCAGTACCATTTACTGGTTTTGGCAGAGTGCACTTCACAGCCTTTGAGGATCCTAAAACTCACAGGTTCTCAGTCTTTTGTATGCAAAGGAGAATATTTGCATAGCTCATAATACTATCTTGTGTACTTTGAATCATAACAATAAAACATAACACAACAAGGTTGTATGAAAACAGTTTGTTATACTACATTATAGAGGAAGTATTGAACAAAATGTACTTATTTACTGCAGGAGCATTTCATTTTACAAAACTGACAAGATCCAAGTTTAGTTGACCGACACAGAATCCACAGATGCACAGTGAGAACTGTGTGCCTTTTCATCTATTTCATATGAAGAGGTAAGTTCTTGTTTAGTAAACTGAGAAATTCTGCAAATTATGCTTCAATACATTTATATTGATTCTTCTCCATAGCTTTTTTTTGTTTGCTTGTGTACGTGAATATATGAATGAAAGGAATAAAGAGAGAGACAGAGAGAGAAGAGAGAACTAGATTAACCAGAAATCTAGATACACAGAAAATCTCAGAACCTACTTTAAAAAACATGAATCTTAATATCAGTTATTTTCATAATCTTCCACATACAAACACAGGGTAGGGAATAACTAGTTCATTCATCATGAGCAGGAGT
Organism: Octodon degus; assembly: GCF_000260255.1. Classification (NCBI taxonomy): domain Eukaryota; kingdom Metazoa; phylum Chordata; class Mammalia; order Rodentia; family Octodontidae; genus Octodon; species Octodon degus. The sequence continues at coordinate 2,646,266 of NW_004524840.1, forward strand.
CAGGATATTAGAATTTTGGAGAAGTCTTTTCAAAAAATACAGGATAGCACATGCTTAAAGAAGAATGAAGGGCTGGTCAAATAGCTCAGCATATTAAAGCACCTGCAATTAGACGCAGGGGGCAAGGGTTCATTCCCCAGCCTGCTATGCCGAGCACTGTCTCCAGGACATGCTGAGATGGCAATTGAGACTGGACCTGGTGGCGTGCGCTTGTAATCCCAATTCTGTAAACAGGTGGATCACTACAAGTCTGATTTAGTAGTGAGACCCTGGACAGCCTGTAGATTCTTCCCTAAAATAAAAAAAAAAAAACAATAAAAAAGAAGAGTGAAACAATGAAAAATAAGAAAGAAAAAGAATAGGAAAAACAAAACAAGAATTGTCTCCATAGAGTAATAGAAACAAAAATGAGCAAAAATTACATACTATTTTCATGATTTCCATCAAAACATCTAAACAGGGTTTATGCATATATATATATAACAGAGACTTGAAAATAGAACAAGCACTTCACTTTAAAAGCCTATAATTGAATCATAGTTTCCTGACATAGCAGCAAAGTTATCTCAGCTATGAAGGCCTTGTTTGCTCAGTAAATATATTTACGGCCTTATCTGAAGCTCATTAGTGAGGTAAAGTGATGCTGTGCTACCTGTGGTTTCCCTCATCCTCCACCAAGGATGTATAAAAGGCTCTAGGCAGGGAGTGACATCCAGACACAAGACACTGACTTCCTGGTCCTCAACAGAGCTGTCCACTCCTGAGAGCATGTGCTACTACCGCAACTACTACGGTGGCTTGGGCTATGGCTACGGTGGCCTAGGCTGTGGCTATGGCTGTGGCTATGGCTATGGTGACTATGGTGGCTATGGTGGCTGTGGCTATGGCTACGGCTGTTGCAGTCCCCTGTGCTGTAGGAGATACTGGACCTATGGCTTCTACTGAAGAATTTCCACAGAGTCTTAGCCTGTTGAGTACAACTTCTTGTTTCACTAGAATATTCTCCAACTTCCTTCACAAGATAAATTTTCAAGTGCCTTTGAAAAACTGACAATACATTAATTTCACTGAAAAGCAAAGCAAATACAGAGTGCCACTGAATTCCTGTATATTAGTTGATGATATGAGTTTGCAAAAGAGCTTCTGTATCATTTTGACTCTCAATTTCTGTATGAAAATACATATTATAAAATAAATATTTCATTGTAAATATGGCTTTGGTACTGTTCTACTACACTATGCATTTTAGTTATACATTTGTGTATTTGTGTGTGGTTAATCATGTGCATGTGGTTGTGGTGGCCCTGAAGAAAATGACAGAGGGGTAAAAGAAGATTAGATGGGTAGAGAAAGGTAAAAGAAGTGTACAAAGCTCTTTTGTGATAATTGAGGGTCTACAATTATTAGGTGAAAGTATCATAGTTTTGTCACAGATCATAGAATTTTACTTCTGCATACATCTCACCAAGGTTTGTGTATTTATACTCCTCACCTAAATTATAAAAATGGATATTTCAAAAATAACATCTGTATTTACACAAGATTTATAAAATTAGAATGCAGGGGAGTATCTCAATAGAATAAGTACTTGCCAAGCAAGTACAAGGTCCTAAGTTCAATACCCAGTACCACAAAAAAAGAGAAAAAAAAAAAGATTTATAAAGTTTTATATGTATGTAAGATCTCTGTCATTTACAACAATAGTGGTTCTATTACAACAGGTAAAGCTTAAACTCTGCAAAAATATTTCTCATTTAAAAAAATATTCTGCTTGGAGAATGATCTAGATGTTGTCTTAGCCACTCTTTTCATTACTTCCATTAAAACCCAACACCATAAACTTAAAAGAAGATGTTTTTTGGCCTCCTTGTCAGCTGACCCCAAAGCAAATATGTCAGTGTGAAATAGCCTCAGCAGAACTTAAGCTACTCATCTCACAGCAACCAAGAAGCAGAGGGAAAGGAGGAGGCAGGGTGGGAGAGACATCCTTCCACCTCACACTGCAATAGCAGTTTCTAACCAGCCTCCTCACCTAGGAGCACATGCAGCTTCTGAGACATTAGTAGATGAGTACACTGACATGGGCAAAGCCATACATGGGCAATGATCCTGAGAACTATCAGCAGGTTGGTGAAACTAACAATTACTTGGTGGGATTCTCACCCTGACTATTTATGCTGGTACCTGTGAACTGAGTGACTGCACTGAAGATAACAATGTGTAATAGTGGAGTTATGCTTGGAATGCCTGTCATTCTGGTCCTCTAATTATGTACTGCTTGCCATGAAACACCAATTATGACTGTAATTAGACAGTATCTCAAGTAAACGTTTATTTTTTAAAAAAAGGTTAATAAATGAAAAAAGAGACAAGAAAGAATAAACATCACAGGACTGTCCCGCTAAAATGATGTATATGGGTAGATTTCTAAATTTCTGTGTAAAAATATGTAACTGTTCATTCATATTTTTAAAATATTCTTTTTTTATTCTTTTTCCATAATCTAGAGACTTAAAGTTTAACGTATCAATACTTGATGGAAAATACCTGTTCCATGTTATGCCTATGATGTTTGTTGTTCAGACAGATAGAGAGGTTAAACCCAACTGCATATGTTATAGAGTAATAATAAACTTCTGTTGGAGGGTTAACAACCTACATTTGCAGACCAAACATTAGAGAAAAAGAAGGGCTGCAAGGACAGCCAACCTTTTGGCCCTAGCCTTTCAAGGTCAGTGAGGACTCAGGAAATAGGAGAACCTATACTGTAACATCATGTAACTCAATTATGTCCCAAATTTTCTGATTAAGGACATTATGGAGCCTCAGAGGAATGTGATCAATGATGTAGTGTTTTGTGCCTAAAGAGAGTTATATGGAGAGAAAACATTCTGTCTTTTAAAGAAAGCAAATTGGCCAAGTAATGGCCATGACTCATCTATATGGCTGACCCTGACAAAGGATCTACAAAGAGTGGTACAGGGTTTTGGGATAAGTCCTGAGGGGACTTGACTGACCTTGTCAGATACAAAAGTTACATTTCTTGTTAAATAGGTCTTGCTTTATCTTGGTCTGAACCATCCAGCAGTAAAGTGTAGAAATGAAGTATGAAAAGTGATGCCATGTTAATATGCAGATCTGTGGAAGGCTTAAGTCAATAGATTCGGACATTGCCAGTCCTGGAGATAATCCATTACTATTTTGGACTACTGGTCTATATTGGAATATTTTGCTGAATTCATGAACCTACAATATTTGAATGACAATGGAATACTCATCTCTGACAAAACTAAACAAAAAAGGAGATATAAATGAAGGACCAATTTGTATCTGTATATACAAAATAGGATAGATATATAGCCACTTTCTCTTAATTCAATAAGAAGAAAGAATTGTACCAATAGTGTTTAGACAGGATATCATGTCTGCATCTTGTGCTATGAATGACTACTACAAAGCCAACAATAT
>NW_004524840.1:2650683-2652318 GCF_000260255.1 Octodon degus
GTCACTGATGTACTGACAGGCATTTGTGTGAAGTAGACACTGATTTTGCTTACAGAGATTTAATACTTGTGGATAAATCAGCAACTTAACCTTAGTGTATTTCCCTGTTATATCTGTGACAAAGATAAGCATACATTTATCTTTGTCCACAAAGTACCCATTTATTTACTGGAATCTGTGAAAACATTCACTGAAGAACAAGATCAGTTTAAATATCCTCCATGTAGCACCAATTACCAAAGCATAGTTCATTTCCATCATTAAGAGCAGTCAGGAAATAAATACTTACAAGTAAAACTATTCAAGAATAGAAAGGATTTTCACTACTCTTTCAAGTTCTCACACTAGTGAGATAATATGATGTTGGCACATGTGGATCTGACTTATTTCACTTGCCAATATAGTCTCCAGCTGCATCCAAGTGAAAGCCTCAAAGTTATCCTTTTATATAGATGAATAATACTTCATTGTGTAAAAATACCTTAACTTTTTTATCCATTCCTCAGTTGATGTGCATTTGGGTTGTTTCCAAGATTTAGCTATGAGAAATTGTGCTCCTATAAACATGGGTGCACATACATTCCTGTGATATGTTGATTTCAGTTCTTTTGGAAAAATACTTCATTTGAATGGGTCCTTCAATGCTAGCTTTTTGAAGAATCTCCATAATGATTTTCATAATGGTTTTGCCAGCCTGCAGTCTTACAACAGTGGAGTTGGGTTCCTTTTCCCCCACAGTCTCTCTCTAGCATTTGTTATTGGTTGACTTCTTGATGATACATATTCTTTCTGGCATAAGATGATATCTCAGCATTTTTTTTTTTTTTGCTTTTCATGTCTTAAATGACCAATAATGTTGAGCATTTTTATGCATTTATTTGCCATTGTATCTCTTTATTTCTAAAGTGTATATTCATCTCAAATGCCTATTTTAGGAGTTTGCCTTTGTATTTTCACAGCTTGATATCTTTCATTTCTTTATATATTCTAGATAGGAGTCCTTTGTTTGATGGACAGTCTGATATTATTCTTTCCTATTTCATCATTTTTCTTTTCATTCTGTCAGTGATTTCTTTTGATGTGAAGAAGCTTTTTAAAAAGATGAGATGCCAATTGTTGTTTCTTTAAAGATTTCCACACGCATTTTGATTTTTGTTCATGATCTCTTTACCTACTCCAATGTCTTTAATTTTCCTACCTACTTTCTGTTCCAGAAAATTTAGTGTTTCAGTTTTAATATTTAAATCTTTGATTTATTTTCATGGTAATTTTGTGCACGGTGACAGGCTTGGGTCTATTTTAAGCCTCTGGAATGTGGAAAGGCAGTATTTCCAGCATCATTTATTAAAGAGGTTATCTTTCTTCCAATGAACAAGTTTAGCCACTTTGACAAAGACAAGGTGACTGATTGTGCATGTAGTTGTGTCTACATCTTCCAATCTTTTCCATTGATCCTAAGGTCTATTTTTGGGTTTTTTTTGTCAGTACCATGCTGATTTTAATCACAGTAGCTGGAATTGTGATGTTTTTTGCTTTTCCTTTGTTAACAACTGTTTTTTGCTATTCTAGGCCTCTTCTAGTTCCAGATAAAAAGTCTTCAGTGGGAAGGAAAAACTGGGACAAGTAAAAGGACAA
>NW_004524840.1:2668466-2669002 GCF_000260255.1 Octodon degus
ACAGAAAAAGGAATGTTGTGGGACTGTCCTGCTTCAAGGTTCTATATGGTTAGATTTTTGTGCTTATGTATAAACATAAGAAGTATATAATTTTTTATGCCTATTTTTTAAAATATACTGTAATTTTTAAATGTTTTATTCATCATATTCTGTAGGGACTTAAAGTTCAACATATCAATACTTTTTGAAAAATTCCTGTTCCATGTTATTCCTAAGATGTTTCATATTCAGACAGATAGTGAGGTTAATCTTAACAGCCTAGGTTGTATGGTAATTCCAATAAACTGCTCTTCTGGAGGGTTAACAACCTAAGTTTGCAGACAAAAATTAGATAAAAGATTGTGCAGCAAGGAAAGCCAACATTTTGGCCCAAGCCTTTCAAGGTTAATTAAGACTGAGGACATATGAGAACTTGTTCTGTTAAGTCATGTAACTCATTAATGTCTCAAATTTTCTGATCAAGGAGATTATGGGGCCAAAGAGGAAAGTGATTGATGATGTAGAGTGTGCCTAAGGAGAGTCACATGGAGAGAAAA
>NW_004524840.1:2669957-2671219 GCF_000260255.1 Octodon degus
CCACTCTGTCTTGGAGCCACCTGACTGTGGACAACAACCTCTACAGATTGTGAGAAAAATAATCTACTCCTCTATTTAACTTTAGAACTTGGGCATTTTGTCTCAGAAATAAGAAAATTAATGAAGAAAATTTGCAACACCCATATGAGATCAGTCAGCCTGGTTCTGAGAGTGGAAGGCCCACCTGAGGATTATGATGAATAGTATAAAAGCAGAACTGGAGGGGAAGAGGGTGTGCTGTTCATCCTCCTGGAGAAGCTTGTCACACTGTTTTGTTTTGTTTTTTTTTTGAACTCAGCTATCATCAGAGGAGTTCAGTTCCTGCTGTCCCTAAGGATGGCTGTTGTTCTCTTCAGGTGAGCTCTGGTCTTTACTTTCAGTGTCACTTCTTGCATGTCTCTCCACAGATCCTTTATTGTGCTAGTACAGACCTTTTGCTTCCTCCACTGTCCTTTGGGCCTTCCCAATGTAGATCTTTGGTGCAGACTTATATGAGACATTGCAATGGGATCCAGGCCTTTGGCTGGATTAACAAGAGCAAAGCTGGAGGCATTACAATATTATATTTCCAATTACCCAGCAAAGCTGTAGTCATGAAAACAGTGTATGAATAGCACAAAATTGACATGCTGACAAATGGAATAGAATTGAAGATTCAAAAATATATCCCATGTACTTTAATTATGTGAAGTTTTGAAAAATGGTAAAAAAAAAAACTTACATTGGAGAAATGATAACCTCTTTAATAGATGGTACTGGGAAAACAGGTTATCCATGCACAAAAGAATGACTCCTGATACATACCTTTCATTATTTGATAAAATTAAATCCAAAGGGGTGAAAGAGCTGCATATAAAGACAGAAATAATCTACTGAAATACAACATAGGCAGTGTTTTAAATCATAGGCAAAGGCAAGGACCTTCTCAACAGAAACTTCATTGCACAAGAAATAAGAACACAATTCAACAAACAAGGCTGATTTTATCAAATTAAAGTTTCTGCATAGCAAAGGAAACAACCAACAGAATGAAGACACAACCTATATAAAGGGAAAAATTTACCAGCTATATCTCAGGCAGGGGTATGATACCTAGACTATAAATAAGAAGAGAGAATAGGCTGGAGGAAAGCAGGGGTAAAAATGATCAATATATATACATGCAGCAAATTGAGACTAAAGTAACTATTATGAATGCCAAACATAGACAGTACTATTTAAAATAAAACACCAAGTAAAAATGGCCAATTGAAATGCGTAGA
>NW_004524840.1:2671711-2673153 GCF_000260255.1 Octodon degus
ACTGTACATGCATATATCTGGAAATATGAATGACTGGTTGGAAGACAACACTATGTTACAACAAATACTGTGAAATTCATATTACTTTGTTAAGTGAAATTCTGTATCACTTGTAATTTTTTCTGATTTAATTCTAACTTGTACTCACTTTTAAAAAAGATAATAAAAGAAAAAAGATAATGAAAGATATCATATTACAGTGTTATATGCATACCTATATTTACCCTACACTATTTACTATATCTATACTTCAGAAGTGGCTCCTATGCCAAACAATGAAAGGATAAAGAAAATGTGGCATATATACAAATGGAGTACCACCAAATCCCAAGGATGCATACAGTGGACTGATTTGTAAGAACATGATGGCTTTTGAGAAATAATGTTAAATGAAATGACTCATATATCATGGCTCCTCTTAAACAAGAATTTCAAATATAAATAATTTTTGCATAATGAAAGAAAGATGATTGGAAACAGGTAGCTGAATTGGGGGAAATGAGAAGACAAGCTATTTATGAGGAAGATGAGCAGGCAGTGGGGAAAGTTAAAATTACCAGGATGAGATATTAATTTAGTTAGTTTTCTCTCATGGTTGAGACACAATACTCAACAGCCAAAAGTAAAGAAAGAAAGGTCAATTTAGCACACAGTTTGTGGAGGTTTCAGTCCATATCAGCTGGCTCCAAGGCAGAGTGGCACATGGCAGAGGGCAAAATACTTGATGGCTAGGGAAGACAGCAGAAACACAATAGCAAAAAGCGGAAGAGCAGAGAGAGCAAGCCTCTTTCTCTCCCTTACGTTGTGTTCAGTCTTCCTGCCCCAGGGTGGTTGCAGCACTCACACCTGTAATCCCAGCATAGGACGATGAATTAATCACAAACTCTAGGAATCTGTTCCATGTTCTGCATGAGGTTTTATGGAACATAAAGACACCAACTATAACAGATATGTATATGTATGGATTATCCATGGTGAATTTAATTATATTTGAAAAACATATACTATAATAAAAAAAGAAAAGATGAAATTGTTTTAACAAATTAGTAAAAAGAAATAGACATTTTATTGAATATAATTTAGTGATAGAGAGCTTGCCTAACAGTTACCAGACACCACTAAAAATTAAATTTGAAGATCTCACGCTGAGACAAAGTGGAATGAAAGCTTTGCTATGTGGACCTCTGACTTCTAGGTCATAGAGCCTCCGATGGATGATGCCTTGTACCTAACATGCATTGTTTCATGACTCTTCAAGTCTTTGTTAAACAAATGGAAACCATTCTGTATATGTTAAGTAGAAAGAAATATAATACACACGAATGATGAAATTACAGCCATAGGAAAAGCAGAACAAGTTTATAAGAAGTAGATTCTCTATAATCACCAGTCTGCCATATTCTAAGTGAATGAGTAATTCTTAGGAAACTGTTAACAAGTCG
>NW_004524840.1:2673893-2676219 GCF_000260255.1 Octodon degus
GCACTCAGGTTTAGCATTGGGGCAGGTTTGTACTTGTTCACTGCCATATTAAACTACTCCCAGAGATAATCAAATAGGCAAAAGGACTGTTGGATTCAGAGAGGGCAGAATTGGGATGATCTCATACCTCTACATGGTTACAAAGTGATTAATATAAGTATTTGAGTCTGTACAGAGTTCTGACAACAGTGTGACATCAATTTACAAAATTGTGTATCTACCCAAAGTATTACTTTTACATATTTAAAAGTGAAGACAGCACAGTAATAGAAGAGTTAAGTCAAATTCATGTAAAATGAAGGTTAGCCCAAATGCATGTCTGTCCTTCTGAATGACTAGCTGCCCCCTCAAGGACAGTAAGTGAGATAAATATGACAATCTGTGTGCATATATTTTGGCCCCAGTTCCAAGCAGAATTGGGTTGCTGAAGCTCATGAAAGATGTGCATGACTTTGGGCACTGGGACACCTTTGTCTTGCATGATTTATAGACACCAGTTAGAGACATTTGGGGGAGGATTTGAAGCCTCTTTCTTATGCTACGATGTGTTTGGGTTCATTTGGACCAACACAGGCTGCCTCTCTTGGGACTTCCCATGCTGTGTGTGGGTGTTGTCATGCTTTCCTGTCTGGCGTTTCTTTTGCTGCTCTATTATGGCTTATATGGCTTACTTTCTTTTTTTCTCCTCTTTGTGTATGGCTCTTTAGTTGTATTACTTTATATTTCAAATTACTGTTTAGTGCATAGTGGCTTTTCTTGTGAATCAAACCAGAAAAACAGATAAAGATATCTCACAATTGACAAATTTACCTTGTCAATACCAAATGAAGCATGATAAATAAGTACAAGAGAAGTTGCACAATTCAATGTTAAACTCACCTAGACCAAGACAAGGATACTAAACACTGCACCTCTTATCTGGGGAACAAGTTTACAGTTAGCAAAAATAGACAATTGGCAGCTTGACAATTTCATCAACATCTCTACTTACAAAGCCACATGCCCATGTAGAGAATCTTAAGTACACATTTCATGTGAGGTAAAAAGTATAACAACACATAATAAATACACATCCAATTCAAATTAGTCATAGATGTTAAATAAAACAGCCATGTTTTTCATATTTGGACTTTCCAAATTTCACATAAGTTGCTTGTACAAATTATCTTAATGGTGGGAATCATGACATTATAGCAAAGAATTCTTTATAAAGCTACTTTGTGCCTAAAAAAATACAGATTATAATCTTTAAAGCATCCATTAGTACAAGTCAAGAGGCTATACATGCCTGTGGTTTCTCCCTCCAACCATAACAGGTATGCAAAAGGCCAAGAACAGATGGTGACATTCACAGCACAGGAATTGACAACTTCCTCCTCACTTCAATTTTCCACTCTGATGCCAGGCATCACTACTGCGGTAACCACTATGATGACCTGGCTGTATGGATACAGGAAATATGGACGCAGTTGCTGGCACCCATCAGCCTGTGTCACATATTTGTTGTATGGATTCTACTGAGAAATTTCTGGAAAAACTCAGCTATTAGAAGACTTCCTCTTATCTTTTCAGATGACTCTTATGATTCTCACTATGTGAAACTTAGATTTCTTCCCCAACAGTGAAAATTTTACTCTATACCATTTCATCTTCTGGGTTTAGACTCAAAATGTTTAAACTTGATTGACCCGAGTCACATATGATAACACAGCATTTATTTTTAAAAGTTTATAATTAATATTGGGCTACTCCATCCATTGTGGCTTAACTGATTCAATGTGAAAAATATAAATTTTTAAATAAACTTTGTCTATCACTGTCAAACATTATATTAAACACTATATTAATATTCATTTCCTTGAAAATTTACATGTGGATGTGGAGGTATACATATTTCATCTAACAGTGCACACAATTTACCAGGATGTTTACATAAATCTATTCACATATCGGAAGTATCTGCCTGTTCTAATGAAAGCATTAATTGGCATAGGTTGTCAGGTTAGGGGGATCTCCAATTAGCATTAACATAAGTTACAGACTTCAAATATTTTCCACACCACACTCCACCTATTTATCTTTTTTCTTTAGCATAACTTTCTTTTAATTTTTTCCATAATTTTATTGAGAAACAAATAGCAATGAGACAGTTTCAAACCAAAATGGTAGGACAGTTTCAACAATTAACACATTGCATACATTCTTCCTAGTGGTCAATTGCTGTACAAGATGTGGACTTGATATCTTATTTACAAACACCATTACAACAAATCCCTCTATTCATTAAGAGACTGTAACTATATATCTATCCTAACCACTTTGAATG
>NW_004524840.1:2676931-2678810 GCF_000260255.1 Octodon degus
CAAGGAAAGCCAACATTTTGGCCCTAGCCTTCCAAGGTCAATTAAGACTCAGGAAATATGAGAACTTGTGCTGTAATGTCATGCAACTCGATAGTGTTCCACCTATTTATCATTACAATGACTTAAAGACATATGATTTATGTAAATCACTGAATGGAGGGAAACATACTTAGTTAAAACTAGATTAATGATTAAAATTCCTTTTAGAACATCCTAAAAATGCTAACACAATTTTTCATACAGAAAGCAGATTACTTGAGGGATTACACTGTGTTCAGAGGCAGATAACATTCCATTCCACTTCTCACCGTGTTCCTCTTTCCTTCCAACACATCCCCCTCACCACCTTACTCCATGTCAGTGAGTAAGTTATGCATAAAATGTTACATTTGATCTTAAAGAACATCTTAAACAGATCTATCCCAAACTGTTGGCTTAGATTTATAATCAGAAATATCTGCACCTTCGCAAAGCAGCTCTGCTCTCATCTGAAGGAAAGAGAAGTGAAAAGTTGCCATTGAAATATCATTCCAGTAAGCCCAAGAGGCCATAAAGTGGAGGGTGGCCCTACAAATGAGACAATTCAGTGTGAAGGAGCCACATTCCTAGAATCAGTGTGTCAAGGTCACACTTCCATAGTAGCTGCCTCAGCCACTACAGCACTTACAGAACTGTTATCCTGGAAGGCACAATTAACATATTAGTACCAGAAGAAAAAATAGACACAAAACTATAGACAAAAGTGGTGATGGAAATAAAAAATAGTAAATTGTGAATCACTGAAAGGTTACCAACTGGGAAATCTAAGTGAAGAGGACAAAGGCACTAGCCGCACAACTTCTACAGAAAATTTCCAGAGAGTAACCCTTGTTACCACATCTACAAATGTGGATGAGGGCTTCAGTTGTACATACTGATTCTTTAACTGTGTGATCCCTACTCTTCCTCAGAAATTGCAAGTTTTTCATCAACTCCATTTCTCCTTTTTCATATAAGTAACAATGAGAAAATATAAGTCCATCTAAGCAAATAACATTCAAGTAACACCAAAAAAAATACCAACTCCAAATTGCAGGTATCAATTAAAGAAAATAATTGTTTTTAAAAGTTTCATGAAAAGAAAATCCCAGATGTTCTCAGTAAATGTGATTTAAAGAAATTAGTTTGAAAAATACTCAATCATATTTTTTGAATAAGTATATTTTTTACTGAATAGGAAAGGAAAAAGACTACTAATAATTCAAATTTAACAAAGACATTAAAATACACAATGTATGTTATTAACATAGGCATAAAAATCTGGAAGAAATGCATTGTCAAAGCCTTAGGGAATATTGTCAGAGTTCATCTGAGTCCTGGCCACCTGTTCTCACCCAGGAAGACTGCCAGGGAGATCTGGTGGGCCTAACGTTCCCACATCATCTTCACTAGAGCTCAACTGAGCCCTGGCCACCTGTGTTCATCTGAAAGACTGCCAGGGGACCTGGTGCGCCTTGCCCTGCAGCCCCTCACCTTTGCATAATATCAGCTGACCCTGGCCACCAGCCCTTGCCTGAAAGACTGCCAAGGACACCCGTGAGCCATACTCTGAACTACTCACCCTTTGCCAGAGCTCAACTGATCACCAGCCAGCCATCATCATCCAGGAATACTGTCACCAGGACCTGCAGGAGCATTGGTGAGCCCTACTCTGCACTGATCCAATATCAAAAGACTCTTGCAGAACTTCAGCCTGCATTCATTATCATTGGATCCTTCTTAAGCTGGGTCTTCCCTCCCCCCATTTAAGTGAAAATCACATTGAATTCCAACAGCAGGTGATTTGGTGAGTAGAGCCCGCCCTCCTTCTCTCCTGAGAGCCTTGCTCACCCATACCTTG
>NW_004524840.1:2679940-2680905 GCF_000260255.1 Octodon degus
TTCCAATTCATATTGATTTACCCTGCAAAACTATCAAATTTAATGGCCATAAGACACTGCAAGGGCAAATAACAACTGAAAATATTCAAGACAACAAAACCAACCATACAAAGAGTACTGACAGACATTTCAGTAAGAGACAAAGATGACCACAACTTCAAGAACAACAACAGAAGACAACCACCAAACAGCCAACAATTAAGTGAGAGGAAAATAAGGACACTACAGTTGGGAAACAACATGAAAAAAATAGGCAATGCATATCAGTTAAAACCATCAACGTAAAACTTTGATTCACTAATCAAAAGAATCAGACTAGCAGAGTGGATCAAGAAACAAAATCCAAAAACATGCTGCATACAAGAAACACATATAACTCAAAAAGAAATTAATAGACTGAATATCAAAGGCTGAAAACAATACTCCATATGATAGGAACAAAAAAAAAAGAAATAAAATATCAGGGGTAGCTATTCTGGTTGTTGACATTGTCAATTTCAAATCAAATGCGATTAAAATAAATAAAGGTCACTACATACTTTTTTGAGGAAAACTTCAAGATGAAGAGATAACAATTATAAATTTATATTCACCCAATGGAGGAGCACCCAACTACATAGGGCAAATTTTAATAGACATGCAAAATCAAACAACATTATTATATACAAACAATTAATGCAACAGAAGAGAACTTACAGAAATGATTCCTTTAACAAAAGCATTAAAAATGAAGTACTTAGAAATCAATCTCACAAAGAGAGAAAAGGATAATATAGTGAAAATTATCATACTTTAAAAACAAGAGATTGGGGCAAAAGAGATACCTCAGCTGCATAAGCACATTCCTGGCAATCACAAAGTTCCAAGTTCAACCCCGAGTACTGCATCACTTACTGGCTCTGGAACTGGGCATGATGGCACATGTCCAAAATCCCAGAGCTGAGTAGACTGAGACAGGAGGATCA
>NW_004524840.1:2681964-2684277 GCF_000260255.1 Octodon degus
GAGGAATGGTTGAGAAAGATGTGGTATTTTTACACAATGGAGTATTATTTAGCTATTAAGGATGATAAACTGCAAGCCTTTATATTGAAGTGGATGCCACTTTCTCTTTGATCATCATATTCATTGGAAGAAACCTAGTCTCTTCAATAAATGGCTCTGGAAAAGCTGGCTCTCCACTTGCCAAAGGCTCAAAATAGACCCAGGCCTACCATCATGCACAAAACTGTAGTCAAATGGATAAGAGATTTAAATATTAAAACTGAAACACTAAATCCTCTGGTGGATAAAGCAAGGAGAAAACTTAAAGGCACAGCAGTAGACAGAGAGGTTATGAACAAAAATCAAACTGCACAAGAAATAATTCAAAGACTCAACATTTGGGATGCCATCTTTTTGAGCAGCTTCTGGACGTCAAAAGAAATCACCAACAGAGGAAAAAGAAAACCCACAATTTAAAAAAATAGTATAGCTGATTGTCCTTCACACAAAGGACTACTATCTGGAACATATAAAGAATTTTAAAAAATCAGGCCTCCAAAATTCAAAGACCCAGTCCATTAATGGGCATCCGAGATCAATATACACTTCACCAATGAGAAAATACAATGGCAAAAAAATATATGGAACATGTTCAACATCATTGGTCATTCAAGAGTTGCAAACTAGAACTATAATGAAATACTATCTTATGCCATAAAGGACAACTATCATCAAGAAATCAACCAATAGCAAATGTTGGAGAGGTTGTGTGGAAAAAGGAGCCCTTCTCCACTACTACTACTAGTAGTGCAGACTGGTTCAACCATTAAGAAAATCAGTATGGAGATTCCTCAAAAATCTAGGATTGGTGATCCCATTCAAGCCAGCTGTTCCCCTCCTAGGTATTTTTCCAAAAGAAAGTTCGCCATACTGATACAGGAAGAAAAATTGAGCTCAGGTGGGTGACCTCAAAATGATACAAGGAACCTCCAAATGACATAGGGAAAAATAATCTCCCAACCTGACCTGCATGAGTTCATGTTCTCTAAAACTGATGAATGAACTTCAGGAACAAACAGATGTTATGAGCAGAATATATTTACTGAGGGAAAAAAAGCTCCTGTCCAAGAGAGAGACAGGAGGGGGGCCCGAGCAGGTTGTCCCCAGGAAGCTGTCTCTTCCAGAGACTTTTATAGTGTAAACCATGAGGGGCTCAGGTGTAGAAAATGGGAACTCACTTAGGTGGATGTGGGGTGGGACAAAACTATGGTCAACCAATAAGATTACAAGCACCATTGCTCAGGTAAAACTGATTAAGTCCAGGACCAAATGGGGAAGCGAGTCATGTAGCAAGTGGGCATGAATGTAGAACAGGATTTTATCAGGTAGTCATCCAGTAGTAGTTGGATTAATAATTCTTCTGGCTCCCTCAGGGTAATGATCAATCTCGGATGCCAATCTTTAGGGAGGTCGGCATTTGTTTGATCTCTAGAGTTAAGGTCTGGCCCACAGCAGGAGCATCCTTCCCTCCCAGAATTGCAAGGTATCTTGGCTTTTGTGTTATCTCCTTTGAGGGCTTGACCCTGTCTGACTGCCTGTAATGTTTCTATATAACTCAGCTGCCTGCAACAATACTACAGTGATGTATGTACAGCTCTGTTTATAGCAGTGCAATTTGTCCTAGCTAAACATTGGAAACAACCCAAATGCCCATCTATTAAAGAATGGATAAAAAAGATGTCGTATTTTTTACATAATGGAGTATTACTAAGCTATAAAAATACATAAATTCAAGGCTTTTGTAGATAAATGGATGCAACCAGAGACTGTATTGTTAAGTGGACTAATTCAGGCCCAAATATCCAAACATAACATTGTCTCCTTAGTGTGAGAACCTGAAAGAGTAAATAAAACCTGAAAGGTACAACAGATACTGTGAAAGAGAAAGAATTTGTTCAATGGGAAGGAAAAGCTGGGATGAGGAAAAGGACAAAAGAAAGAAGGGGAAAAGATATTGTTGTATATATGCAGAATAATTTGGATAATTGTACTGACAATTTTTGCAGTTTTTTTGAAAGGAGCAATTAATGCTTGTTCTTTTCTTTTTAATGTTTTTTCCTCTTTAATTTCTTATAACTTTTTGTTGTTGTTTTGTTTTGTTTAAAACAATGTTGCACATTTACAGCTGGCAACATACACAACTAATTTAAAGATAACACCATGCAATACAACAACCATGGTTGAATTTCTATTACTTTGCTTAGTGAAATTTTGTATCATTTCTAATGTTATTTTTATTACTATTTTGTATTCTTTAAAAACAAAATTAAAAAT
>NW_004524840.1:2684892-2685669 GCF_000260255.1 Octodon degus
GTACCTATGAGTGAAAATAAGTGGTGCTTACCTTTCTGGATTTGGCTGTTTTCACTTCAACTATGATCTCCAGTTCAGCTCATTCTTTTTATGGCTGACTACTATTCCGTGTGTGCATGACATACCACATTTTTTCTACTTATTTGATATTCTTTTCCTCAGTTGATTCCCATCTTAGACACTCCAAATAGTTCTGCAGTAAACATGAGAGTGCAAGTATCTCTTTTCTGTGCAGATTTCATTTGGCTATTTATGTAGTGGTAGGATCACTAGATTTTGAGTTAGATATGGTTTTAGTTTTTTGGAAAATCCTGCTCTCTATAGTGGATGTTGCAATTTACATTTCCATCAACTTTATGTAAAAATTCCCTTTATTCTAGATCCATCAGCATTTGTTTGTTTTCTTTCTGGCTTGTTTGTTTGGGATTATTAAAATAGTAAATATTATCATTGGTGAAGATAACAGCTACAATATCCTGATGACTAATGACATTGGAAATTTTCCCAGGTATGGTACAATACTTGTAGGCTACTTGTGTTTTCCTTTGTAAATTTTTCTTTTTTTTTTCTTTTCAAAGTTTTATTGATAAACATATAGCAATGAGACAGTTTCAAAACAAATCAAAAGTACAGTTTCAAAAAATAGTACACAATCTTGAAGATGCTGGTATAGCTAGAGAAAAGGTAAGAAAGGATCTCTTAAAAACAACGAGGATGCAGGAAAGAATAATCCATCACCTGCAAGATGATGCAAAGATGCACAATGTGAGAATAATA
>NW_004524841.1:0-2843 GCF_000260255.1 Octodon degus
AGGTATAAATCTGAACTAACATGGTGATACTCATTAACATATATTTTTAATTTTTGTTTATTTATGTGTGGTGGCAGCTCAGCCCATCGGGGGCAGGGCTGGCTGGCATGTGGTGCTGGGGGATTGAACTGTGGTTCCTGTGCTTTGCTAAGCTTGTTCTAAGTAGGTGCTTTAGACCACTGAGCCATCTCACCAGCCCCATTAACATATTTTTAAAATCAAATTGTTTACTTTCCTTTATTTGTTGTCATTAAGAACTCTAGAGATTTAACCGTTTCAAAACTGGCTAATTATTGATTTGAACAGAAAAATAAATGAAACAATACTAATATACTATCCTCAGTAATTCACAATGCAATAACAAAATTGATTATCAAATATATTTTTATTATAAAACATAAGCTTTTGAAGACATATTTTAATTTCCCAATTCCTTGTTAAAATTATTTTTAATTGAATAAAAGCATTATACTAGGAAGATTCCCTAGTTATTAAGGCTCATGACTTTCTCCCCACTGTTGATTTCTAGGAGATCAGAGAAGCCTGCTAACGTGTATATGTTTCAAATTTTTGTTCCCTCTCTCTGAATGAGGAATTTAAATAGTACACCACAAGAGTATTGAGATAATGTATTCGGAAGCATTTTAGAGTCTTAAATCTAAACACTCCATAGACATGAAAATGGTTTTATTCAACCACAGCATTAATACTTCTTTTCCAAGAGAAATTACCAAATTATTTTTCTTTCATCAAGAACTAAATACATGCTTTGTGTTTCTGAAGCAGGGTCTCTGTGGACAAGGACAATTAAGCACAGTCAAAATGGAAGCTGCTTTTAATTTATTTTCAGTTGGCAAGCAAAAGAATGGGTTCCTTTCTTGTTTCTTCTTAATCTGTGAGACCAATGGCTCCCCAGTGAGAATATAATATTAATTCAGCAATCAGGACGTTATTATAACATCCCTTCCACACCACCTTGAATTATACAGCGTTCCCATGTGTCAAGCTGGAGATAGAATGAAAAAATTTGGTTTGAAGCATGATTTTTGAAGGTTGATACATTATTCAGATACATGGAGGCTGAGATGACCTGGAAATAAAATTAATCAGATTCCACATGTTCTAGAGAAGGCATTGAGCATACTACCTAGCTCAGCTTTGAATGCAGAATTGGGAACATGTTTATTAAATTTAATTTTATCATGTATCCTAAAGGTCTTTCAGAATTTTCTTTCAGTATGACTTACTCACAGATTTTCCAAAGGGGCAAGGAAGCTTCCGACTCTCATCTTGCACTATCCTCCCTGATCTTATCCTAGCAAATGAATCATTGTGGGCCATGTTCATTATTTAATTGCTATTGTGTTATTGAGCTACCCTTTGGGCTAGGATTTTAATGTTATTTTTTCCATTCTCTGAGCAAGTCAAATTCTTAACATTCATATGTGATTAAATTTGATGATAAAAGTGCCTACAATGGAGAGAATCTAATAGGATGTACTATTTCATCATTGATGTTGTTTCCCTATTTTTTCTGTATGGATGACTAAATGGATGACAAAATGCAAACAGTTCTGTTGGTACCAATCATATAATATCCAAAGTAATCGTAGTCATTTATTTATTTGCTTGCAGGTATGTAATTTTTAAATCATGCTTGAATACATTAAATCTTAACATGTGTGCATCCGAGAATATACTTGTATAACATATGGATTGTTATAACCATTATGAAAAAGTGAAATACTTTATTTGAAGTGATTAAAATAAAATGATTGTGAAACAAAAATAGCTTGATCTTATCTAAAATTACCAATGCAGAACTGTAAAAGATGCTTTAATGATATTAAAGGGGAAGTCTTGATAAAGTACAAAAACTTGATTAGACTATTGATAATTGCATGTGAAAAAGAGGAGCATTAATTATATTCTACACAATATTTTGAATTAGTTGAAAGCCTAGTTCAGGTAAATACAATTAAATATGTAGCCATGTATTCAAATCATATAAAAGCCAATTTTACTTAATTAATTAATTTTGTATTTTAGGGAAAGGACTACAGGTGTTCAGGGTCTCAGTACTAGATCAGACTCGTAGTGATCCACCTGTTTACAGCCTCCCAAGTGCTGGGATTACAGGTGTGCACCACCACACCCAGTCTCAATTGCCTTCTCATTGTGCCCTGGGGGTAGGGTTGGCATAGGACCCAGGGATCAAACCCCCAGCCCCTGTGCCTGCTTGCAGGTGCTTTAATCTGCTGAGCTATTTGACCAGCCCCCAAAAGCCAATTTTTGTAAAGAGAATTAAATAGCAGAATTCAGGGCAAATTTACTTGCTTCACTGAATTACTGTATAGAACAGAAATCTCCATGAGAATGAAAGGAAAAGATGAAAGTGAGGATAAAAGACTTTTCCCTGAATTATCTACTGAGTGCTACAAGAACAGGAAATGCTACCACTATTTTATCTGAATGGGGCTTTATGACATGAAATGTGCACAGCAGAGATAACTTTGCAAGTATAGTAATAAAACACTGCAACGTTGTCAGATTTTATTGCATTAACATCAGATTTCATATTTTAACGATTTTGAAAACCACATAGTTTTTGGAGGTTCTCACAAATTTAGCTGCTCTTAAGCTCTCTAAGAGTTTATGATGAAGATATTTTAGGTAACTAACAGACGAAATGCTAATTTGTGTGACTGTTTGAAATCATATGTTTATTGCTACGTGCTATCTTTTTTCTGAATGACAATTAAATTGAGGTAGCAAATAGATGGCAAAACTGCCATGATTTTATTGGGTCTACATTTAATACTGAAATACAATTTAACTTTGAA
>NW_004524841.1:3853-27811 GCF_000260255.1 Octodon degus
TTGAATACTAGTCTTGTTGCAAATGAAATTATAAGAATATAGAGAAATAAATTATTTGACATGATTCCTTAAAATTGTACAGGTTTGAACTTGCTTTTTCTCTTCAGAGAAGTGAATCTATGTGACAAGACTTGTGAAGATAAATTACAGGTGAATCTCAAAAAGTGTCCCTCCACACATTCGTCTTCAGTTCTTTTAAAAGTATAGCAGATCTTAACAAGCCCAAAGCTTCTTTCCTGAGCTACTTATCGATTGGTAAGAAACAAGCTCTTCACATAAATTCTGCTGACTGATTTAACACCAGCACACCTGTTTAATTTAGAAAACTGCCTTTTTATATCTTTTGATTTTTTTCAAAATAAATTTCCTAACAAGACTATACTCCAAGGGAATAGTACACGCAGAACAAAGCTGAGACAGCTAAAGGACAGTATAATAAATAGGCGGAGCATAAAACAAACAAAGAAATAGAAGTCAGTATGATGAAAGTCGGAAGGAATAAGTGGAAATTTAAGACTGCCACGTTCGTGGAGGTCTTGTAATTTACTAAAGTGTTTTCGATTTATCGCAAGAGGAAATTCCTCAGAAATAAAACCATTTATCCAGGGATACATTTTTTGTAAATGCCATTATAGTACGTTTAAAACATTAAATTTCCAGAAAACTATATTTATTTCATTGTATGTATCTATTAAATATTTCATTGAATCTTGGCCTGTATTGATTGTCATCTAGGAGCATTATTTTTCCTCCCCGAGATACTATTTTGTTTTTAAAATAACTACGCTTATAAAATGCACGTTATCTCTATTACTAATACTGAAATAGTTGAATGTCAATATGAATTATGAGTGTTGTTCATTAATTATTGTATTGCGTACGAATGCAGCAAATATTATACTACTTAATTATTCTAACATAAAGCAAACTAAACCTAATTTTTCTCTTTATTAACTCCATAACTTTATTAACTCATTGTCAAATATCTCATAGACTTTTATCTATATCAGTATCGACAGTATCACTATTGAAATCCAGTGTGACATTCTGCTCTGCTCTGCTCTGTTCCATTCTTTTCTCTGTGTGGGATGGGGATGGAACCCGCTGCCTCACACAAGGGAAGCACGAATTCTACCGCTGAGATAAACTCTACTCTTAAAAACAGTGTGTGAGAAAATTCAAGAAAGTTTATTTGTGGAACAGGTCACTAGGAGTCCCCAGAAAATTATGAAGAACATAAATTTTGGAGACTGGTACATTATTTTTATTTCATTGTGATCGATATTGAGATGCTAATCCAGTCCACAAAGTCTACTTGAAGATAGTTTATTCTGCTAGTTTTGTCTGTTTGTGTTTTGTTTTGTTCTTTTCTGAAATAGGGTTTTGGTATGCAGTTCAGGCTGACCTTATATTTGCTTATGTAGCAAGGCTTGCCTTCAGCTCATGGTAATCATGCTTAGCCTCCCAAGCGTTGAGATTACAGCCATAAGCAACCTGCCTGGCAAGAGTCACTTTGCTTCTAATGAAACCATTTTCAACACCTAAATTTTATGGTACTAAAACTAGAATCATTTGGAATTATACCATACATGAGAATAAAAGACTTACAGATTACTCATAGGTTGTAAAATTTGAAGAAAATAATTTTGAGAATATATATTAAGGCAAATTGAAAAATAAATTGAAAAAATTCAAACTCAAATAATCATTAAATGATGAAACAATACTCATTTCTTAAACTAGATTCTAATATAAACAGTTTGAAACATGGATTTGAAAGCAGGTGGATTATATAGAGTCATACCATGAAATATGAGAAGACAAAGTGGGAGTGAAAGGTTGGAGCAGCTAATACAGGGCATACTTTAAGTCACTGAGGAGTAGAATCTAATTTAAGGCATTCTAATATATTTTTATTAATTCTTAAAATGGAAAAAAATTTCTTAGTCAAAAAATTGTAAGTGACCATAGTTTTTGGTCTTATTCTTTCATTTAAAGAGAAAGATATTAAGCACCACAAGAGCAGAGAAGTCTATTCTAATTAATGCAGAAACTTGAAAGAAATTGTAAGTTGCTTGTAGTAATTCATGTCTAAAATGTCTCCCCAGAGTCTCATATGTTTGGAAGGAGACTGGATTGTGGGGCTGATGTACTACTTAGTGGGTCCCTCTATTAATCACCATCTGCATATATTGTTAGAAGGTGGGGTTTGGGAGAAGGTGAATTATTTGGGATGTGTTCTGTACAGGTATTCTGGCCCTGGTTCATCACTGTTCTTTCTGTTTCCTGACTGACATAAGTTGAACATTTGTTTTCAATTTAATTTAATTTAATTTAATTTTGAAGAGTAAAAACAGAAGCAAAAATAAATCAAAAAATGACAGAAGCAGGGTAACATACAACAATACACATGTTGCAGATTTTCAAAATAGGAATAGCTAATTAACAATGGCTGTTATATTATCTATTTTTAATGTCAAAACCGTTGCTCAGATTAACAGATATAGTTATGCAAGATTGGTCAATTAATTACATATTAACCTTTGCTTTCAAGAAATTTTAGTTTTATTCATATCTTTTATTTAACTTCATTTTAAGGAAAGTACAATAATTGATATGACATTAGAAACAGTACATATTTAAAAGACCAAGATGAGAGGTATTCAACCATGGGTTTTGTGTTACACATTGCTCTCCTTGATGTAGTTGCTCAGATTGCAGATATTGGTGTACAGAATTAGTCAAGTTGAAAATTCTAAACATTAATTTCTATTCAAAAAACAGCTGATGGAAATTATTAGTACAATCATCTCAGCTATCCATTACGTATACTTGCATAATTTCCCCCTTCCTTTTTCCCTATCTTTTCTCTTTTGTCACATCTTCATTGTTTAATCCTCAAGTTCAGTTTCTTTCCATTTTACTTAATGGATTATACCTTTCAGGATTTATATGTTCTTTCAGGTTCTTACCACAGAAAGAATGGCATCATAAAGAAATCAATAACAAATGCTGGTGGAAAAAGAACTCTTCTCCACTGCTGGTGGGAATGTAAACTGGTAAAACCACTATGGAAATCAGCACGGAGACTCCTCAGAATACTAGGACTGGAAATATCATTCAACACAGTTATTACCCTTCTGGGTATTTTCCCAAAAGAACTGAAAACATCATAGTATAGTGATATATGTGCACCCATGTTTATAGCAGCACAATTTGTCATAGCCAAATCTTAGAACAACCTAAATTTCCATCACTTAAGGAATTGCTGAAAAAGATGTGGCATTTTTATACAATGCTACAAAGCTATAAAGAAAGACAAAATTGAAGCCTTTATAGTTAAGTGGTTGCAACTAGAGGCTATAATCATAAGTGAAATAAATCAGACCCACATTTTTTTCTATGATGCGCTTTCTCCATACTACTCTTCCTTGGAGCAAGTTGGCTTTTGTCAGAACCCACTGGAAACTGAAAGCCAAAGAACTCTTCTTTAAAATTTTGGTGATAAGTATATTGTCCAATCATTGAAGTAGTAATGAAGATAAAATATGGTGCTAAGTAAAATGGGATTGTTGCCGTGACAGTACCTTGCTAGGTGGTTCAGAAGTCTGTAAAACTGCTTTTCTAGAGGTCTTTGGGATGATTTGGAGACAGCAGGTAGAGAGTACTTAGAATACTAGAGCAGAACACAGAGATTGAGTCCAGGGTCAGTGGAAATCAAAAGACCAGAGTGATGGTAACAATACAGACAGCAAAGTTCAGGTTCAATAGCTTCAAGTTGTAAACAAGGACTCCACTGGCATTTGGATTAGAATTCTTGTGTGCTACACCCTAGCAGAAAATCTATCTTTATTTTGTCCATGTCCTGAAACATTGTGGCAGATTGAGATAAAGGGCAGGGGAGTTAAATAACCTGGTAGAGGAAATTTCAAAGGAGCCCAACATTCATGGGCTCCCTACATGGGTATTGATAACTGCTTTTAAGTAGATCTACTGCGAAAATCAGAAGCAAAAAGCAGGTATTCAAGTGTGCTGCTGTTTCAGAGAAGGAAAGCCTGCATGTTGCAAAAGAGAGTAAGTAGCAAAGGAGAGTATGGTTGCTGAGAACATTAGTATTAAATAGAATCCAAGTCCTTCACATCATGACAGAATCAGAAATAACTTGAAGACACCATAGGAATCTGAAAAACCTCTCTTCTCCCAGGCTCAAGGGTGCCAAAGAGTCAAGTTTTCATTGGAGAAGAGAGACCTTGGACTACCTGCTTCAGAAGCATCTCTTAAGGAATTGATTCTCGGGTATTCATTTCACAATATCCAGCCATCTAAAACAAAAATTCCTCTGCAGCCATGATTCAAGGCAGTGTAGATACTGCTCAAGCTGTCAGTAAATGTTGGAATCATCTGATGTTGCTGTTTTTAGCATTGCATAATGCAAGTGTAAGGTAAGGTGCTTGCTTGGAGATATGAATAAAGTTATGAAGGGGCCTACAGGGCAAAATCAAGGTATTCCCTGAACATAACATGCTAGAGACTGCACTGGAACAAAACGACAAGATGTTTGACTGGCAAATCATATTGCATGTGGTAATTGTCCTTTCCTTTTCCCTGATAAACTGCCTATCCTTGATTCAGTCCCTTTGTTAATCTGTTTTCCTTCTGCTTTTTCTACAGTACATCCTGGTATTCTAAATAAAAGCAAAGAGCTCTCAGTTCTGGGGCTGCTCTACTGAGACTCCCTAATACTGGATATTCTTTCTGGGATCATCACTCTGAACTCTTGGTGTGCAGACCAAGTTTCACCTCCTAGTAACCCTTTTATACTCTGCACTTCTATGATTGCAACATTATAGGGTCAAGAAGGCTTCCATTCAGAGATAAGAAGAAGCCTAGAAGGTTAGGTGAAAATGTGTGACACAGTTAATGGTCCCTTCTATTGGCCCATGGTGGGGAAAACTATGAAACTGTGACAGTGAAGCTGAATGCACAGTGGAGGCTCCAGGAGTATGCCATTAGTATACATACATTCATATACTCATGGAGTATGTGTATATACTCCATAGAGTATACCTTCTCTAGGTATGCCAAGAATGTGGAGTATCCGCTGAGGAACACAGCAGGCAGTGAGCACCCTCATCCAGAGAGTGATGTCATGGGGGCTGAAACAAGCAAGAACATAGTGGTAGGAATGTACCGACCTTTTGGAGCTCACAGCTTGCTGCCATCTGTTCTGGGTGCTGGACACAGATGTTTACCTTGCTGAGACTTTGTCTTCTTTTCTCTGTTTCCCACTTCTATCTAACACCTTTTACTTCCTTTTTGAGTGGGAATGTTTTCACTTTGCTGCATTATGTTGAAAGTTTTTTAAATTTCTTTTTGGTTATTTTTACAGTGTTCCAAAGCTATGATTTTGGTCTTGGATCTCAGAGGAACTTTTGAACTTGTGCTCTCCAACAATTCTGGTACAGTACAAACTGCCAACTTTTAGAGACAGACTGAATGCATTTTGCACCAAGAAGTAGATCTGAGTCTTTTTGATGGCAGGGAATGAATGTCATGGTTTTAATCTTAAATGACTCAAAGTCTGATGTGTTTGGAAGGCAACTGGACCATGAGGTGCTACATTAGGGTATTACTGTATATCCATTGGTTGATTAATCTGCTGAGATGCTCCAAAGTAAATGTGTTGTTAGGACTGAGAGCTTGTTTAGAAGTGAGTCACTGGGCCATGATCCGGAAGGCAGTGCCTAGTCTTTTAGCACCAGAGCCAGTTTCATAGAAGACATTTTTGTTTTTACATAGAGGGACAGGCTTGGGGGTAGGTTTTCAGGATTATATTCTTATAATGACCATGCATCCTAGATTTCTCCTATGGGCTATTCATAGTACAGTTTGCATTCCTATAAAAACTTAATGGAACAGCTGATCTGCTATGAAGTGGAGTATGGGACATAACACAAGTGATGAGAAACAGTTGTAAGCACTAGTGAAACTTTGCTCAACCATCCAGGCTCCCTCATGCAGTAAGGTCCTGATTCTAACCGCCACACACTGGTCCTGGTCTCTGACCCAAATATCGAGAACCCCAATCTGGAAGCGGGTATTCCATGCTTCCCTCATTCCATGAGTTTGACAGCTTGCTTCTGCCATTCTTTTCCCTGTTGTTTCTTCCTTGGAACAAGTTGGCTTCGTACTGAGCCCAGTGGTGACTGCAGCCTAAATAAACCTCTTTTACTTTAAGTTATGGGCCTTGGATATTTTGTCCTAGTGATAAGAAAGTAACTAATATGGTGCCTATTTTCAGATACTTTCTACTATTTCTGATAAATTTAGCAACAATATATGATGATTATTACCAGTTAACATATTATGTTTTAGTCCACACTTCGTAGAATTTAAACTACTTCGCTGAAACTCATTGATTTTTTTTTAGATTATATATTTATCGGTTTCTGCATTCTATGGGTGTAGGTCTGAGAGAGATTTTTAAGATTTATGCCAAGTGATAATCAAGAAAATCTCTTCATATGTCAATTGCTTGTTTTCTCTAGGTTCAGCGAAAGCTCTCAGCAGGTCTCTAGGTGCGCCTCACATGTACTTATTCCCATACAACTCTATATATTTGCAGATTTTATTCAATCTGTGACCAAACTGCCTGTCACCCTTGATAAATGCATTTTTCATTGGATGGGGGTGAAATATTCATCCACCAATTTTTCTTTACTACCACTTCTTGTCTGAGTGTTCACTTACATTTTTCTCAATATGAAATCTAGAGATGTCCTGGAGCCACTTAATAGCTATTCAGTCATCTCACACAGCAACAGTTTTAATACTTTGTCCCATTCTAGATGTACATCACAAGTGACTATATGGGTTGTCTTTGTCTTCCAGTGTTACTTGTAGACCATTTTCTATCAACCTTCTCCAGGTGGCTCAATTATTCAGGGCTGGCAAGATAGCTTAATGGACTGAGCACCTGCTTATGCAAGCACCGGGTCCAGAGTCTAGTTCCCGGCAGCACATGCCATGCCACCGTCACCCATGGGCTCTCAGAACCAACCAATAGAATGGTTTGGTAGCACACTCCTGTAATCCCAGCTCGGGAGAAGCTGAGACAGGAGGATCACTAGGAGTCTGAGCTACGTAGTGAGAACCTGTACCAAATACATAAAAAAAAAAAGAATTTACATATGACATTCAAAGAAATGACCAACTATGGCTGAAGACTAACAGGAAAAAAATATTACAATCATAAAACTAGACAACACAAAAGATACAGTACCAGTAATAATTTTTTCAAAAATATGATGATTGAATCTATATTATACAAAATATTCTAAAAAGGGCCAACCTACAAACAATGAGTAATGAACATGCTATTATCCGTTTTTTGATAAAATCTTGAAAGCAAATAAAACAAAATTAAAACTTAAAAGTGTAGAGTAAATTTAAGAAAGATAAATAGGTTAATAAATTTTGCATTGATTAATATAGATTTTATAAGCTTAAAAAGGACTATATGAAGACATTTCTCAGAATGTAGACTAGAGAGAAAATAGAATGTAAATCATGACAGAGGTGTTAGATGATTTGGTGGAGAAAAAGAAAAAGTCATTTCCAGATGGAGAAAACATATCTGAAATGATTAAGAATTTTCCCAAATTGATAAAATACAATAATCAATAGATCTCCAAATATAAAATGATACTGGTCAAAGACTTCTACAGTTAAATAATGAAAACTGGAAAACATATATAATGTTTTTAAAACTCAGCAAGGGACTGAGGATGTAGCTCAGCTCAATGGGGGAGTGTTTGCCCACTTTGCATGAGGCCCTGGATTCAGCTCACAGTTTTGGGAGAAAAAAAAAGAAAAAAGCATAGATTCACAACTTCAAGCTTAAATCATGTCCCAAGCGAGTCTTTAAAAAAAAATTTAAAAAAACAACAAGAAAGATTAATGCTTTTACATAAACACAAAACTGAAACTAGGATTAACAGATGCACCAAAAAAATACAATAAACATGCTACAAAAGAAAGGGACCAAAATCCAAACAAGGTCAGAGGTGAGAATGGAATGATATGCAAAGGGACAAAGGCAAACAAATCCAAATAAATATTAAGTTATCAGCCAATCGCGCATGATCACCAAACGGTCAAAGAATGAACAGTGTTGGTTACTTTGAGTAACTTTCCCAATAAATTGCAGACCTTCAGGTCTCTCTTCCTCATGTTTCTGACAGTTCTAGCCCCACCAGCCTTGGGAAAGCCTCCCCAACTATCAACTTTTGGGAAATGTTTTGAATTCAAACTATAACATGTTTCTTATACAAATATGATGTAGTCTTCATTCTTGTAGCTTTTTTGTTAGTTTCAATTGAAACGGAAATCATCTAACTTTCTTTTTACAGATTGATTTTTTTGAGTTTTGCATGAACTCATGTTTTCATATATAGTTTGAGATCAGATGGTTATTTTTTGTTTACCAAATCAGCACATAAGTTTACATGTATGTTTGTGTATAAATGGTGCAACGCTTAGTACTTTCTATGTCCAAGATCATGCCATATGAAGATAAAAACAAATTTAGTCATTTCTTTATAATGTGTAAAGCTTTTATTTGCTCTTACAGTATGCTCGGAAAACATACAGTTTATTGCAGAATAAAAGTCACAGTAAAGGACATCTTTGTTATATTCTCAATCTCAGAAAAAGTGTTCATTTATTACTGTTAAGTATGATATAAAATAGAAAATATTTATAGATTTCTTTTGTCAGATTCAAGTAGTTCCCTCTCTTTTTTCTTCTTTCTTTTTTTTTTCTTTTTTGCCGAACCAGGGATTGAATTCAGGCCCTTGTGCTTGCCTGGCAAGTGCTTAATCTACTGAGCCATCTCCCCAGCCCCTCTCTTCTGTTTTTAGTTTAATGTTCCCTTCTTTCACGAACTACCAATTTAAATAATTAAGAATGAGTATACCTCCATATCTCCGATTATATTTTGACTAATATAATCGGAAATGACACTTCTTATTTTTATCTTTTGCTTAAGAGTGACTAAAACTTCCCAAGAATTTCCCAGAATATATTTCCTTGTGAAGTCTCAGACTACTGCTTATAAAAAAATTACAATTCACTTTTTGTATTAATTTGGTCTGAAACACATACTTCAGGGAGTAAGTGAGATCATCTCTGTCTCATGACTCTAAGCTTTAATGAATTGTCACCTAAAGGTCTCTTCTGTCTTTTTGATGTCCTTAATTTTTGCCTTAGCTTAAATCTATTTTCTCTTTGTATTAGAAAGGTAACCAGTGGTTATTACAGCTGCATGCTTTCTTGGTCTTGTTCATCTGTGGAGATATGAAAAATGAGAAAAATGGCATGAAGGGAAGAAGGGATAAGGGAGAGAATGAGAAAAAATAGGGGCTGGTCAAGACAACTGGTTTATGACAGGGCTAGCTTGGTTTGGGAAGGTGGCTGTAGGTCAGGGGATTTTGATCTTGGATTTTTAATCTGAGTATGAGCCAGCTGGGGGCCTGATCTCAGAGGATGTGCCTCCCTTTCTGGCTCCTCCCTTAGCTTGCTTTTCTTGGCTACCATAACAGAAGCAGCTTTCCTTTGTAGACCTTCCTCCATGACCTATGGCCTTGAGGCTGATCAACTGTGGACTAAAAACTTGAAACAAACAAACAAAAATAATCTATTCTGCTTTAAACCTCACATATACTGGATATTTATTCTCAATGAGAAGGAGTGACTAATTTCCTTTAGCAAACAATTTTGTTGCTTGAGGTATATTAATTGTTTCATTAATTATATTACAGATATACCAACATATGCTGCTTATTAATGGATTTTCAATTCTTGGTCAAATAAGAATTAATGATGTTGGAATGATGAGAGAAAAAGAGAAAATTGAGCAAAAGTAGGTAAGTCTTGAAAATATTTTCAGCAACCGATAAACGTATAAAGTAGCTAAATTTCTGAGAAGCACCCTGAAAATATTCTAATGTCCTGACCAAAGTTTTCAAACTCATTTCCAAAACTCTGTTGATTTTATGGGAGTATTCTGACCCAGGATCCTGCCCACTTCACTTTTAGGATCAATACCACAGACTGCTTGTGGAAAATAGCAGCTATGAGTCCTGTGGTGTAGAACATTCTAAGGTTTCTGAAATTGCTAGATTCTGTGAATATTCCCACCCCCAAGGCTAAGGAACAAAACCTTAAATTATTTTCAGGATTTGATCAGTATCAGTCCAGGGCAGCAAGCACTGATGTGACATGACCTCAGTGCTCTTGTCCCCTGGAAGAATTAACATCGTCACAGAAATGTCTACCTGCAGCAGAACTGAAAGCGCATGAGGGATTCAACTGCAGGCAAGGCTGAACAATTCAGTTAAAAGACTAAAGAATTAAAATAGGCAATTAAACCAGCAATTAAAGGTTTTTTTCAAAAAGAATTAAGCATTATTTTTATTTTTATTTTTTAAGACAGTTTGATATTAATTTTTATTATTGCACATTAATTACAGAGAATAATAGGTTTCATTTATCACATTTGTATATTATATAACATACTTCGATTATTTCTACCTCCCTGTTATTTTTCTTGCTCTTTCCCCTCCCCTAATTTATTTTCCTTTTGTCGAAAATTCTTCTACTTTCGTGTCTTTATGTTTGAAAGTTGACCTATAAAAGAGAACATGTATCCTTCATCTGTCTGAGTCTGCTTATTTGATTTATCATGGTAAACCAGATATCATGTCTGCATCTTGTACTAGGAATGACTACTACCAAGACAACTATATGCAGTGTATTAATTATTATAACTGTCTTACTAACCTGTTTTGAAACTATTTCATTGCTACTTCTTTCTCAATAAAATTATTAAAATATAAAAAATGAAATCATGCAATACGTTGGAAAGCATAAATACTATTTTTAATAGAGATAAATTAGAAATTTTAAGTTTAAGGAGAAATTTTAAAGTGGAAATGAAAAAAATGCTCTGCAAGGCCCAAGAATGCACATCACGTTGACCATCTGTGCAATGTTTCCTTCAGTCAAGAGTGAAGAGGTGTTTCCTGTCAGAAATTTCAAATTTCGGTCTCTAGTCAATTAGCAACACTTGGATTTTTAATCTAACTGAGTACGAGCCAGCTGGATTTCCATCAGGTTGTTAGAATGAAACTGTTGGAAAGCCGCGTATGAAGAAGATGTGTCAGGCAGCTAGGGAGCATTCCGTTTTGGACGGCTATCGCAAAAGCAACCTGATTAAAATCCTGGCATTCGTAAGTGAATTCGCTTAGAATCTTTTGAAAAGCTTGATCACAGTAGCGCACATGCATACAGCTGTAAAAGCGTGGTAAAACGAATTGTTTCTTGGTGCAAGTATTTTAATGAGCTGCCTGGTGGAAGAATGAGTGTTCACTTTTTTAAAGCATGGATTGTGATTAGTATGATGGTTGATTAGGAAGAACTTGAATATTCCACATTTCTGTAATATGAGTATCAGTATGTGTTTGAATTCATTCCATCAGGATTTTCTGCTGTGATAAGCATCTTGTTTAAAAAAATAATGAAGTTTCACCATCTTTGCACTCTTTCATTAGTTTTGTTCCTGTTTATAGCTCTTTGTTTTTCTGTATATTTTTACTTCAAGAAGAGACACTAAGGGCTGGCCATATAGCTTAGCGGACTAAAGCGCCTGCTTAGGCAAAGAGCAGCAGATAGGGTTTGATTCCCAGCATGCCATGCCAGCCCCGCCTTCGGGGTGCCCTGAGACTGATTGAGACTGGGCATGGTGGTGCACTCCTGTAATCCCAGTGCTTGGGAGGCTGAAAACAGGAGAATCACTACGAGTCCGATCCACATAGTGAGACCCTGTAGACCCTATCCTAAATACATTAGAAGAAGACGGAGGAGGAGGAGGAGGAGGAGGAGGAGATCATTGTACAGGCCAATCTCTACTATTGAACATGTTGTTCATGGATGGCTTTGTTTTTATTTGCATACCTTTTGCATGCAGTACTGTAAGATATGCCAGAACATAAACCTCAAAGAAAAAAAAAAAAAAAAGGAACACACCTGCTCTTTGGACTTACAAGTGTTTTGTGTGCAGTTGTATCGTACATCTTTTTTATAGAACCTCCGTGTCTTTTTGTTTATAGTACACCTTATTTATTGGACAAATTTTATAGGTGGTAAAATTTTCTGGCACTTTTGAGAATTTGCTATTTTGCTTCTAAAAATATTTTCTTTCTCTTGACGCATTATAAATTTACATTTTTAATTTAATTTTAAAAATTTCTGGATACTGACTATTTTAGGTTCCCTCACTTCATTTTAAAAATAATTATTAAGTGCATTTTTTAGCTGACAAAACAAATTTTTATTTTTTCTTTCTTGAGTTGTTGTTTGTATAAGTGCAAGAAGAGAACAGAAAAACTATTTCAAAAATCTGAAAGCTTGGCTGTATCCCAGGACTCTTCTATAGCTAAAAGGTTCCTGCTTACATGCAACCATAGGCTAGGGACACTTACTTCATTAATTTCAATGATATTTGAAAATGTCTTATACATTATGTTGCTCAGTTTTAAATGCAACAAAATGGAGCACAAATTTATCATTTAACTTTAAATTTTGAAAAAAAAAACCTTTATTATTCATAGTTCGTTACATTCATGGTGGAAAGACAAATTTCTCAGATTCAAATTAGTAACTACCAAAATCACTTCATTTAAAAGATATATCAACAAGATATGGTGTAATGAATTCAAAAGATCAATAATTTATTTATGACAGACTAAAATAATTTAATATAATTTTTTCTTAGAAGAATCTTCAGATACTAACAAAAATTTCTTTTCAATGAACTAAAAGACATTAATAATTTAAATCAAACAAATTAACATATATGCTCTTTTCTTCTTCGTAACAGTCTTTGTCTATCCCTTGTATGCTGAGTAACTTCTTTTAAGATTATGATACGCAATATATTAAATACTGTAATTGCCGTATGTTTTATGAAATTGTTTTACATTTTCATAAATATTTAAAGAGATTTCTTTACTAGGACGAGATGTTATTATGTAAAAGAACAAGTATTAGAAAAGAGCCAAAAAGATGAAATGTAAGTAGTTGTGTAATGCAAATTTCTTATTTTTAGGAGAAAAAAGTAAACTAGAATTTGCCAAACTCTGATTTTTGGCACACAAGTCTCCCTGTGTGATAGTCCCTTTCAAGTCAGCACTTTCCTAAGGCGGAGTATTGTGAGTTACTGTCTCTAGGTACTATCCAGGGGTTCTAGTAGGAATGTAATTTTTCTCCTTCAAATCTACACAGTTGTGTTTTACCTAAAACCAAGTCATTTGGTCTCAGCATATTAAGTATGAAATGATGATGATTTCAATCTCCAGACTCTTCCCATTGCAACAATAAGATGGTATCACATGACTCCAAGTGTCCGTCCTAAGTACTAGGGTTAGTTTCTGTGGCATGATCATTCCTTACTCTAAGACTGTGAGGTGTGACTCTTCTTGCCTTGAATTATGACATTAAACTGTCAATTGTGGAATGGGGGCAACGTGGAAAACAAATACATACTAACATTGGCAAAATGCTAAGGGTTCAAGAAGTTATCTCTTAAGAGCTAGTAGAAATGCTAGCAGGAAAACTTGGCAAAATCCTCTCTATGCAATTTTCTGTACATTATGACCTACTTGTAAGGGACTATTTACCATTTTATTTTATATTTAGAACAGGAAATTCTCACACAAATGGGACTAATATGATTACTAAATAATTTTTAAGAGCTAAGAAAATATTAAGACTTTTTTCTTAAAATTTCTAACTACATTATCTAAACAATGTTCCTTCCAGTTCCAATTCTTCACTATAATAATAAAAATCAGTTTCTAAGTGCTGACAGTAACTGTGTCTTTTTCAGTTTCAACTTGTGTGCTTTGGACTATAAATACAATTTCTAACACTGGTGATCAAGGTCCAAAAAGCCTCAATATTAAGGATCAAAAATAAGCTATTCTAGAAGAGGAATTCATAGTGTAATAGTGTCCATATTTTTGTAAGAAATACTACTCACTGAAGTATTTCCTCAGTCAAAGTATTAAATCAGTAGGTTTTAGTTATCACTTCACTAGAAAATTAGCGGCTATTCCACTCTGATGGTATACCTAAGAGAAAAGATATCTGTGTCTTCAAAGAAATGCATGGGCACTGCATCAGGATGCATGCAAATTGTTAGACAGACATGTAGAAAACAGCTTCAGCAATTGGACCTTTCCTCAGCCTTGCTTAAGATAGTTCAATGGATTTAAGTTTTCTTTTTATTTTCTTTTTTTAAATTTTATTTTATTTTTTTTAATTTTAAATTTTAAATTTTTTAAGTTTTCAAATTAAGGGAACATTGAAAATATTACTAATTAATAGTTGAAATATTATTTGATAGTGCAATATTTACACTGTTTTCTAAAATAGGATCAGAGAAATTTAACAAGAATTAGGGTTTCTGTTGCTTTGATTACCAAATTAATGCATTAACAAGCAAACATTTCAGAATCTGCCCACTGAGTCAAAATTGCAAACTTTTCTCAAGTTCCCATTTTCTTGGAAGTTGTTGCTTTTCTCCCAAAGAAAAACATCTGAATATATTTAATGTTTATACTAGATAAATTTGGAAAATGATGCAAAACTAGAGGTAAGGCTATAAAAGGAGACAATTATTAAAGCTATTATGGCTGGGGAGATAGCTCAGTAGATTAAGTGCTTGCCTGGCAAGGACCAGAGTTCAATCCCTGGTTCCACCAAAAAAAAAAAAAAAAAAAAAAGTTATTAGACAGAGACTGCCTTGTGGAATATGTGTTTAATAAAGATACAAATAAAATGAAGAACCATGATTATTATTTTCTCATGTTCTTTTGCTAGATTAAAAACTAGCTTATTTGTTCCCATTTATACTTTTGCATTGAGTTCAATAGTTACTATTCTTTTGTATGATTCGCAGGATATGTATTTGTAAATTCACCTCCTCAAAAGCATGTGTTTGTAATTCAAAAATCACAAACTGAAAACTTACATGGTTTTTAGAAACATGCACAGAGGGAGGTAGAAAACATTAGAAGTCCACCACTGTGCTCTTTCTCATTCAAAGTTGAAGGTGTGCCTACTCTGCTTTTTTCTTTCACCTTTCACACTTCTTTTTGCTAATTATTTTTCTGTGCAAAATATATTCCAAACATAGTACTGAAGTATTATCTGGTAGTTCTAACCCAAGAAGGCTGTGATCGACGTACTGTATGAAGAAATATGTTTACTAGATAACCTTTCCTCAGGCAAAAGTCAAAGAGCAACCCCCTAAGGGCTCAGTATTCATGAGTCAAGAATATGGTCTACATAAACAACAAAAAAGGACATTTCTTCACCGAAGAGGAGACTGCACTGGAGATTCCTAAAGTAACATCTAAAGAGAATTATGAAAATATTTAACTACAAATATATTTATAGATCCTTGAAATGACAACCAAGAAAAGCCAAGTGTAGTGCTAGCATTGTTTTCAGACCATAAACCAAAGAAATTTATGGTCATGTCATCCAGCAAAATGTTCAACTCTTCTTACACATTATCAAAGGAAATATGCTATAAAAGCATTAAATTTACAAGTGAAGCATAGTTTACAATTTGACAATCATTGATTTATCTTCTCATTGTCATACATGAGAGTTTATCTAGGATAAATAAATATAAAATTCTTTTATCATAAAACAAGAACATCTTCCATTTAAGTAGTTATATTAATTGCTCATGGCTACAACAGAGATGAAAAGTAATTCATTGCACAACCTGATGGTATGTGACTTTAAATGCTTATGTTTCACTTAAACAACTGGAAGCTGGTTGATGTTCAAACAAGTTTGGATGCATTTGCCTAGGAATTGCTTTAAGCTGAGTACTGAGTCGAATCCATCTCTCTATCTGGTGCCTCGTATCCTTAGACAAGCAACAGCAGAAAACATATTTTTCTGATGCAAATAAGGAACACGTGAGGACAGTGTACTTGAAATCTTTGCTCTCATGTATTCACATCAACTTGACTAAAACAAACCACTCACCAAGCCCCACACCAACATTGAGACAAAATATCTTCCTGCCATTGTGTCTGGAGAAAAAGGGGGAAGAAATATTTGCTAGATAACAGCCAAATCCTTCATTACTTAGCCCCATGTTTCTATGCAAGTAAATGTACCAATTGACATTTTGTGTAATTTATGAGAGCAGTGGATGAGTTCCACTTTCCTTTGTCTGTGTGAATAATAAATGTTATCAACATTTTCACTTTTCACCCATTTTTTTTTTTGTTATTAGATGATGCCATGTTATTTTAATTTGCACGTTTCAAGTGAAGTGTGAAAATGAGCCGGGCTTCTTGGCAGTTTTGCAAGAGAATTCTGTATCTGGATAGCAAGCAGAGTTGAATTTTAATTTTAAGCATGGCAGAAAATCAAAGGGTGCTTATTATTTAGCTTAAAATGTCAGAGCCCTAAGAAGGCCATAGTCAGATGTGAGATTGGGAGTACAGATTCTTGTTGTGTGCACTTAACAGACCAGAAAACCCTGGGTACTGTACCAGTGGAAAATCTGACGTCATTCAACGTGGGTACGTCTGGCCCT
Source organism: Octodon degus (assembly GCF_000260255.1). NCBI lineage: Eukaryota > Metazoa > Chordata > Mammalia > Rodentia > Octodontidae > Octodon > Octodon degus. The sequence goes on from NW_004524841.1 coordinate 20,541, forward strand.
GTCAAGGGATGAGAAGGGAAATTTGTGTAGAGGCTATGACCCTGATAACATTCCCATCAGGGTTGTAAAACCTGTTTGCAAATTGAACTTGAAGGGCATGGAATAGATAGGGAAGACAAAAGCAGAAGTCTCCATAGTAAAATGTATTCATTAATTGGATTTTTACTGACATTTTCTTTAAATTCGCAAGGGGCACTATTTGGAGCATAAGATTTCCTAGCATAGGTACAAGAAAATATTCTACTCTACTGCTTGGATGGACCTTAGAAGCTTTAAGAAAGCCATGACCATGTTAATTGATGCTGGATTCACTGATAAACTCAAAGAGATAGAGAGCTCAGGTAGGTAAGCATGTGAGCATGATGTGATGGTTTATCTTGTTCGCAACTGGAAGAGGCTTGAGAGATGCTTAGTATCAGTGAAGTACACACATGGGTGTGTCTGCATGGATCAGGGGTGTGCAAATTTGGGGACACTATCTGACTCCAGGGTCCTTGATCTTTGGGTGTTTCTCAGTGCTACCTTTCCTGAGAATGGAGGAGGCAGCTGTTCTCTGTCAGTCACTTTCTGCCTTGGAGTCAGCCTACCATGGATGAAAACTTATGAAACCATTAATCGAAATAAACATGTCTTTCTGTGTGTTGTGAGTGATGGTTATTTTATCCCAGCTAATGAGAACTTACCAATATGCATAAAGATACACTTTAAGCCAAAATCTTCCCAGCGGATGGATTATGTAACGTAGAAGGCAGGGAGCCATTCAATTTACCAGTAAGTAAAGAACACCCTCATGAGGTATTATTGTAGCATGTTGCTTCCATCTCAGGGCCAACTATGGATAGAAACCTCTCAAAACCTCTGTCAAAAGACATCTCTTACCCTTTAACTGGTATTAAGTATTTTATCCTGGTGACAGAAAAGTAACTAATACAATAGCTTGATCCATTAGGTTGACATAACAAAATACTATACACAAGGTGGTTCATAAAAATCAGAAATTTATTGTTCACAGCTGTGGTTGTGGAAGGCCCAAGATTAAAATTTCATGCCTAAAACAGGCATAGTGGTGTACATTTTAAATCTTGTAATTCAGAAGGTTGAGGCAGGAGAATTACTGTGATTTCAAAGCCAGCTTAGGCTACATAGTGAGTTCACAGCCAGCTTGAACTACATAGTCAGACTTTGTCTCAAAAAACACACAAATGAACAGCAAAGATCCTCTTTTAGTTCTAGTGACAACCTACTTTCTCATAGACAGTTGTCTCCTCCTTCTAATTACTCATGGCATTCAGGTCAAGGGATCTTATTCCCTGTTTCTAATAAAGATATTAGTCACGTTAATTAAGTTTTTATCTTCATGTCAAAATCATATCTGTAGCTTTTGCCTCTTAATACAGTCTCTAGGTATTAGGATTTCAACTTTTAAATTGTGAAGAACACAAACATTTAATATATAGAATAAGATTTTTACTGATGCTGATACCCAGGTAGCAAAAATATAATCACACACGCCCATGTCAATCTAGGGATGTTTATGTGTTATGGAGTATTACCTGAGTCCATATCATATGGTTCTTGTAGCACTGGCCCAACAGATATCATTTCTCTATGGCAAGATAAAATCATTGGGCAGACATACACTCAGAATTGAGAGAACCCTCATGTTGGTTCTTCAACTAGTAAGGTATTGATTAACAGAAAAGGCGAAGGGAAGCCTTATTATTTCTTCTTTTGTGACAGTGAGCTCATAGGCATGAAAAATATTGGTCCTAACACATAATGCTTCGTTCTGCGACTGCCATCAAATAGAGCACTAGGACTGCCTACTTCAGATGTAGCTGAAGTATCAGTCTCATATGGTCATAAAGTGGGCATTATCCTTCAAGGCACACTGTACATTCTGATAGTAATCATTATATATCATTGTACACTGAAGAGAAAAAACAAGTGACAGAAGTTGCCCTACTGAGCACTACCATCACAGACTGATTTTGACCTAAGAGACTGGGACATCTATCCCTGAAATGTTAGGTTTAGTTGCTCAAGTGATGACGATGCCCAAGAAATGGTGCTTTTCTTACATGTAGGGAGGTAAATCCTGCCTGCAAACATAAACTTTTTGCTTCCACAATTCACATGTGCTTTCCTGGTGCCAGTGGCTTAGTAGGCATAGAAAGAATTATTATACTGCTAGAAACAACCAAATTGGGTCATAAAGAGAGGAAAGTGATGTCTGATACTGGGATCAGGGAAGAAAATGTGTGACACTGAGGTGGCCTCATCATATCCCTTCTAGCTGCCTTCTGTGCTTGTTATGTATAAAGTCAAGTTCGTGGGTGTAACTTGGAAGACCATGATACCAGAAACTCTGATCTTTCTGTTCCTTTTTGTTTGTTTGTTTTGACCTCAGGGTCAGCTATAGCAGAATAAGGTCTACTCTAAATCGTTAACTCTCTTTAGAAGGTATAGGTGAAGGCCATGAAATTTCAATTCCCACATGAAACAAATGAATTAAGAATGTACAGCAGGGAATAACAACTAGAACATATAAGCAAAATACCATCCCACATCTGCTTTTTAAAATAAAAGTTAATTTTACAAGGGCATGAGGGTGCACGTGAATAACCTTAGCACTCAAGAGACTGAGGTAGGAGGACCTCGAGGTCAAGGGCCACATGATATGTTACACCCTAACACTCTGTCTCCAAAACCTTAATTTATACTTCCTCAGACTTATTTTTTACATGTAGATCTTCTATTTGCTTGTGAACCCCAATCAATAGCCCTCAGTCTAAGATGTATATCTGTTCCCTGTGATGACCTCAAAGTCAAAGCATCCCAGGAAGTGAAGAAAAATGAGTGGTTGGGGAACAGGACTCCTAGAAAATGGAGGTAACAGAACCCCTTTTCTCTTGTCTAATATTTACTTTTTTTAATAGCGGTGGTTGCATTCTCCTTCAGAGACAGGTGGAGTTTCATCTTGGTTTTGCATACCAGGAAGTTTGTAATATTGTTACACATATGCAAGAGAAAAGACATACCTCCCATAGCACTTTGCCTGAGAGATTTGATACCATCCTAGTTTTCCAGTAAAAGAATCAAAACATTACTGATTTATAGATCAGAGCCTGCCCCATTTAAATTTGTGATAGCACACTAGGTCTAATATGGATATTTTACACATGATGTGCTAAACAAATGAAAATTTATATTTGCTATGGAAATTTACAGTTAATAGTTGTACATGGGCCAGCATGATAGATCAGTGGTCTACAGAGCCTGCTTAGGCATGCTTAGGTAAATGCAGGGACTGCGGTTCAATCCTCTGCACCACATCCCTGCCCCCAGGTTGGGCTGAGCCAGTCACAAAAACAAAACAAAACAACAAAAAAACCCAAACAACAACAAAAAAACCAAGATGACAACGACAAAAAAACTGTACAATATTAAGTCATTCTTTTAGTCTTAGTCTGGTCATAATGAGGAAGAAGACCTAAAGGACATATTTGATACCATGTTTAGTGGTCTTCTGGAAATGATTATTCACATCAATGAACAGTATTGTTTAGTATTCATAGTTCCATATTCACTTGATAAATTTGCATTTGGTAAAATATGAAGAAAAATTAATTTCCACCAAATCGAAGACACAATTCTAGAATAGATGTTGCCTCTAGATAAGGAGAAGATGATGGAGGAAGTACTCAAAGTATAATACAGAGAACTACTGCAGAGTTTGGATTGAGGGATGACTTTATGAACATGCTAGTAATCACTAGTACCAAATGCTATAAACATGTTTCTTCAGTATTTGTGTTTTAGGCTGATACATCTCTTATTGAGGGACAAGTAAATTACTCATCAGCAATACCTGCAGTTGATATGTGATTAAATGAATACATTCTTTAGTTACTTCATGTTACTAGATTGAACTTGTTTTAAACTTTCACAGAAGTGAGTCTCTGTATCCGTCTAACCAAAATAAACACATCTTCTAGAGGAAAACACACCCGGTAAGTCCAATTTAATCAACCTTGCTCTGCAGCAAAGTAAGAGAAAAAGATCCTTGTCTGGGGAGAGGAGCAGGCTGAGAAAGATAAGGGAAGTCAATAGGAACGGAACTCAGACAGTAAATTTCCCTGATCGTTAGGGAGCTTCCACTCTTAAATTTCTGAGGAAGGAGAAATAAATACTCTGAAATGTAAGGGCTTTGTTTTGTTTTGCTGGCAAATGCTAATGACATCACCTCAAATGTCTGCATCAGGCCTCATATGTAGTTTGACTGCTTGCCCTTGTGTAAAAATCACTTAGTCTCTATAAAGCACTGTTAACAATATACAATTACTTATTGCAGTGGAAAGAGAGAGGGACAGAGTAGGAGAGGGACAAAGAGGAGATCTCAAATAGTTTTAGGGAAATTTTCATTATGATACTGGCCATCCAAAAAATACTCTCCACAAAGACAAAGGGAAAGGAAAGAAAATGTTTGTGTTCTGGAATAAGCCTTTCATCAGAATTGCTCACCACAGATAATCTCCTAAAGGATTGCAGAGACAAAAATCTCATCCCTGTCTGTAAGTGGGCAGATAAAATCTAGTGTGTCCATCTTCTCAAGATAAACAATTATTTATCAAGTAAGAGGACATGACACCCTTTGTCACTCAGCGTCTGCCCTCACATTATCTGGTGGTAGGATCACCATTCATTTTTCTCACTTTTCCAAAGAAGAAACAAAATTGTCAGAGCCTCCTGACACCTGGTGGTTTTACAACTTTGAGAAGGCCACTGAAGTAGGCTTCTAGGCTCCCACAGAATCTTGTGGACAGAGTCCTTAGCTACGTGATTTTGCATTTCAAAGAAATGGATGCTGGGGCTTGAAGAAAGAGTTCCCTGAGTCAGAAAGCTGACAGAAACCTATCTTGCTTGAAAATGATTTTTACAAATTTCAAAGTAAGAAAAAGTGCTTATAAATTTCCTGAATTAGATGCTTCAAAAGAAAGAGTAACAGGGGAGTGTGATGGTCCATGCCTGTAATCCCTGCACTCGGGAGGCTGAACCTGATCCTCATTACAACCTGGAGGCCAGCCTGGGCGGCAAAGTGAGCTCAAGGCTAGCCTGAGCTTCCTAGTGAGACCTCGTCTGAAAAAAAAAAAAAAAAAAAAAAAAAAAAAAAAAGAAAGAAAAGAAAAGAAAGAAAGAAAGGAAAAAAAAGGTTGCAAGATTTGTTTAACAGAAAAAAATTAGACTTTTTAATTTTTTAAAAAAATATTTGTCTCATAGTTTTCCTTCTTCCTGTCCTTCCTCCATCCCTTTTTTTCTCATTTCACTTCCTGCTAGTATTTCTATTTGTCATTCTTTTTAATCTATTATTAATACTCAAACTTTGATAAATTCTTTGATAATGAAAATCTAAAAAGTATAAAAATGAATCATCCCATATTATTTTCATATTTCATCATTTTGTCTTCAACAGTTATCATGAACTTTTATCCAACATATTACACAAGTTTTTCTTTCAAATGCTCTTATTTGACTAGGAAACTATAAATTCTCTTCATTTGATCTGTACTAATATAAAATTAATAATGATACTCATGAACCTATGTTCGCTAAGATTGAAACATGTATTCTTTAATATATTTTGTACACATTTCCCTTATTCTTTTTCTTCTTCTACTTTATTTTGTTATTAAAATATAGCTTCAACTTTCAGATATAGGTTAATTTCATTACATATAAGTGCCATTTTCTTAAAGAAGTTGCTCTACTATTTAAACTGAAATCAAACTCTTATGACAAGAACTTAGGTAGAGCTGTTACAGGCAATCAAGTAGGGCTGGGCCCTGGAAGGAATCAGTGTAAAGGGTGAGAACACACCGAAAAATGGCTGGAGGAGCAGCTAAAGAAGACTAAAGTTGCAGGGACCAGCTCTGCATACTTCCCTGAAGAAACTTGCAGTGATTGGCACCACCCTATTGAGATTTCCCATATGACTAAACCATTATCTCATGAGGGGTGGCCCGTCCTCTCAAGACTAAGTCTGCAGATTATCCACTATGCTGTCAACTGTATGCCCTTGATAGTACTGTATCAGTATTAGCTAAGTAGCTATGCATGTAATCTTGTTGATTGATTGTACTTTGACCCACATTGTACCTGCCCCTCATGATTTTGCTCTATAAAACTTTCTCAAAGAAGTGAGCTTGTTGCAAACCTGACACCTCTTGCCTCTCAGGAGATATCCTATTCACGTTCCCATTTCCAATTCCCCAATAAATTTTCCTACTATTAACCTCTATTCTTTCTTAAAATTCATTCTTTGACTTCAGGGAACACAAACTCAGTGTATCTGACGTCTAACAGGTTGTGAGCTACATATTGTTCCCTAGAGCAAAACAATGATTAATTTAGACTTAAATCTATCTTGTCATGTGTGAGGTATATATTTGTGTCGATCGCTACTACTTTTATACCCTGATTTTTCTATTTTTTAATGAGTAGTATAATTTTTCTTTCAGTGGGTGATTGAAAGAACTATAGTGTTAACAGAGTTTTGGGTCTTGGAGTCTCCTTATAGCAGTGGTTTCTAGGTTATTTCTGTCCTAAACAAAGAATTGGTCAAGACAAATGCAAAAGGATGTAGGTTTTACATCTATCTTTTAATTTTTATTTTTGCAGTACTGGGGATCAAATTCAGGTCCTTGTACTTGCTAGGCAGGTGCTTATGCTGCTGAGCTATCTTTCCGGCCTACATGTAATAAAGGTAGGAAAAAAATATACTCTGCAGAGTAAGTTTGGGCTAACTAAAGTAGAAAACAAGGTACACTCTGCAGAGTGAGAGGAACTGCTGTGAAAAAACACTGTAGTGTCAGTGGCCACTGTCTCCCACTCCTCAGGCTGTCATGCGGTCTAGGCTGTCCCATCTAAGACTGTTCCAGTTCTCTCAAAACATCTATGAGCAGGGCTTTGGAAGCTGTTCTGCAGATAAGCCCCAAAACTTTACAATTTATAGGTCATGATTACTTTCCCATCCAGCTTGTCATGCCCTAATCTCCTGTCTAAATACCTATAGGTAATTTTTGAAGCCTGGCAATATTTTGGAAGTTTATTTGCTTGCTTGCTTGCTTGCTTGCTTTCTCTCCTTTTATCTTTCTTTTGCTTTCTTTCTTTTGCTCTTTCTTTCTTTCTTTCTTTCTTTCTTTCTTTCTTTCTTTCTTTCTTCTTTTCTTTCTTTCTTTGCTTCCCTTCTTCTTCTTCTTCTTCTTCTTCTT
>NW_004524841.1:28011-35982 GCF_000260255.1 Octodon degus
ACAATTTTACTGGAAGCAAAAATCAGGAAGTAATTTCAACTATTTATTAATTAACTCAGAAAATTGAAATTATACTGCTGACCAATTACCCTGTGGGCTGAGCCCCAGACAACTGAGGAAGGATAAAAGCCAAACATGCATGGCCCCTGTTGCAGCCAGAACTTAGCTCGGTATGGATAGAGTCTGGTTTTTTTTGCTCAGTAAAAATGTGTTAAAACAAGTAATCAAATAAAATTGCTAATTATAATTTTTCTTATGTAGAGATACACATAAAATCAAGTGTTATCTTCTGTTCATGGTTCTTCTACTATCAACCACCTGTGTAAGTCCTTCAAATTTTTCCACTAATTATTTTTCTTTACTGACTAATATTTCTGAAAGTTGATTACATCTTTATATGTTGCATATGCTTTCTACAATACCATTAATCTTTCTATGCAGTCTTCTCTGTGTAAAGGGTTTAAATTTTGTTGCAACTAAATTTGTTTCCATTGTGATATACCCTTTATTTCCTATATCAGGAAAAGTTTGTCTACCTCAAGATTAAAAAGTGGATACCCTAATATTTTCTTTAACTGGTATAAAATTATGGGGTTTTTGCATTTAAATTGTGATTCAATTGCAATTACTTATTTATTATTATGTGTATATGGAAATAGCAACCTGGGTTTAGTCATTTTTTTATCTAAGGTAAATCAATTGTCTAAAACTGGCTATTTCTGTTTTCTCATAGGTGATACTGATTTGTTCTATCACAAGAATCTGTGTAGGGAAGGGTCTCTGTCAGAATTTGATCAAGTATCAGTGCTATTTTGGCTAATTCAACTCAAGTTAAGATTAGTAAGATTCTTCCTCAAAGTAAGTGTCCTGGGAACAAAAGCCAAATGTGAAGCTTCACCCAAGGCCTTGCGGAGGCCAACTCAAGCTTTGTCATTAACTCTAATTAGGTCTTGAAGTTTGAAAATTAATTCAACCTTTTTATTATGGACTCCTCCCATCTGGGAACACTATTATCCACTTTACATTTATGCATGTGCATGTAAAGGTTAACCAACTACATATGTGACTACTTTATACTACATGGTACTAGGCATGCCTACTACATCTATATATGGGCCATATGGTGATGAAAAACAGGTAAACAATCCATAGGCTTATTTTGTACGAGAAGAAAAAAGACACATTTACATGTAAACTGATTCAGATGGTGAACTGATACTGTGAAGAAATAAGGTGAATGGATATCCACTGACAAAGGAAAAGAGAAAGGGTACATGAGGAGTGTTTCTCTACCAAACTGATATTTGCTTCCAATTCTGAATGAACTCAGACATGAAAAAAGTAATTCTATTTGTAAAGAAGAGGAAAATCAAAAATTCTCAGGCAGAATCCATCTATCATGATTCAGAGACACAAAGTGGACAGTGAGGCTAAAACTGTTGGGTGAATGGAGGAGAGAGAGCATGGCTAGGGGCGACTGGAAAGAGGGAGCACACCCCGAGTGAAGGTCAAGTGCAGATGTTGTTTTAACTGTCACAGGAGGCCACTGGGAGGTGTTGGATGGCATAGGCAAACTGTGTATATGTGTATGTACATGTGTATGTACACATTAATAAATATAGGATTAAGTGTGATGATGAGGTTTTGGTGGAAAATCACTGAGAATTTGAAAAAATGTAGAGATACAAAGTCCCTTTAAATATTAATATTGCAAACTAAAATACTTCATTTGTACTATATTAATAGGTATTTACCTAGTACCTCTTATGCCATCAATTCACATATTCTTTTATTTACTGATTTTATTTTCAAAACATATTGAAGATCTACTGCCTTTACTTCACTGAATGCTAGAAAATCAAGAGAAAGCAAGAGATAAGACAAGCGTTGTTCATTAAGTTTTCATCTTGACCAACTTCCATTTATTTTCATTATGTTCTTTCATATGCTCATTCAGGGTGGACTCTCCCTTTCTTCTGCTGGGCTTTGGCCTTCCAAACTCCCTGGGCTTGTTTCCTTTGTTTCACATTGCTTGCTCTGTTGACTTCAATCTGTTTGGGCTTGTTCCAGCTGTTTGGGGAACTTTGGAGCATTATTAAAGGGATTTAACTATCTGTTTGCAGTTTATTAGAGAAAAAGTGTTAATTTGCTTCTTAGCATTTTTAATTAGCTCCAGAAACCTCTAAGCATCTTGCAGTAATTCCAGTGAAACGTGGGTTTTGCAATGAGGAAAATCATCCAATTATACCTTCAAACTTTTGGGCCTGTTCTGTCTTTTACGGTGTAAACTGGAAAAATTCTAGGTCCTTTTCTATATCTACAGAAATTTTTAGTCACTTCTTTCTTTTATTTTTTAAGGATTCAATTTTCTTGAGAATGAGGATTATACCACCCCAACAGATGCCTACATCTGTCTAATCTTGAAGACTTTGTTTTATTGCTAAAAAGTAAAGATTATTTAATAGGTTGGCGGTACATGGTTGTTTAAGAGATTATTCTCTGTGGGTCTGAGCAAAGTGACAAAGTTATAATCTAGCCATATTTTAAGTATCTCTAATGTAGTATAATTTGTGTTATTTTAATAAACTTATTTAATTTTATTAAATTATTAATTTATGTTATATCCATGATTTTCATACCTTTATAAAACATATAGATGGTAGAGACTTTAATTAATTTATTTATTATTAAGCTTATGGTAATTTGTCATGTATGATGCTACAAAAAATTTGAAGAGTAGAGAGAAATAATGGGAATGAGGAATTCTAAAAATAGTTTTCCAATATATGCAAAACAGACATTTACAAGACAATTATCAAAAATGTTCCACAAGATATAATTCATTGAATGTTTTTGATCAATAATAATTTATGTTGTATCTGTTTGTTACAATATGTATCATAAAATATCTTAAGGAAATAAAATGTAAAGATAAATGAGGTAAGCTAGATAATATACTGACTAATCTTATTTTACACATTTCTAAGTTATAAACTTCTCAGCCTCACCTTGTGATTATACTTATCCTAAAAATGTGACTTTGCTCACAAAACAAGCCTGACCTCATTAGATTTGAAATAATAGATTACATGGCTATCAAAAAATGTTACTTTACCTTCAAGTTCCTTAAGTGTGCTTCATAAAATCTAGAGCCACCTAGTATTGAAGACCTATTAATTATGCAAAATCATCTTCCCTATGGAAGTTTTCAGAAGCAATCTCAGGGTTGCTATAAGGAACATCTATCATTTGCCTACACTGAGGCTAGGGATCTAAGGCTGAGGATGTCCAACATGCTTTACCTGCTTACACATTTCAGTGCATTACTTCCTTCTTGAATTTTTAAGTGACATTGACCAAGCGTCTTCCACGTGTTCTCATTGCTCAAGAATCAATGTTCTATGGTCATGGAGTAATGTAGAAGTTTATTTTGCCTCTCAGTTTCAGGCCATGGTTGGTCAGCTCCAAGGCAGAAACTAAGCGACAAAAGAGTGTTGCGAGGTGCGAGTGCTCAAGGCATGCATGTCGAGAGCAGAGAGAAAAAAGGGCCGAACCATGGTGAAAGGGAAACGTCTCCTTTCAGGTCACATTCTCAGTCCCCATATGCTATGCTTTGTATCTAGTTGTCCCCCCAAAGCCTCATGTAATTTATGGGGCAGATGCAACTTGAGGAGCAGGGAGTGGCTTGAGGGGCCTGAGGGGTGGGGCCTGAGGAGAGTTCATCATTAAATTGGCTAGCCTGTGCTTTCTCACAGATGTGGAGAGGGTCATCCTGGACACATCAGCACCCCAGCCTCTCCTCCAGTGTCTTGAAATCTCTAGTAACTGTGAGCTAAATAAACCTTTCCTTCTCCCATTTTGAGTGTTGGGTATTTGTCCCAGCAAGGTGAGAAGAGTAACTAATACACCATAGTTCTCACCTTGTAACATTATACAAGACCTCAGTGCCCTGTGATCCTGTCCTGCCAGAGGTCCTATCTCTGCTCTCGTGGGCTTTTGGATGGGTATTCTTGTTCTAAATCATAACACCAAGATGCTAGAAAAATGACTTGTCCTACCTGATTAAAAGGAGCATTATTCTCAAATATCATACTCCAGATGATAGTTGTCAGTTTGTCTATCTATACATTCTAATAAAATATAGATTTTTCTAGAACTTAGTGCAACACATGAAAAGAAAAATTATTTAAGGGCTTTTCGATTTGGGTCATCAGTGAAATAAGTTACGATGTCTAAGTGCTTTATCATAGTGTGTGAAGGCAGTCTACTAAATTTCTCTGTGTTAAAGAAGAATTTAAGAAGAAACAGAGAGCCATCCCTTAAAAATAGAGAAAATAAAACATCAAAGTGATACCACGAAATTTCACAAAATTACCAAAATAAAAATTTCCTGGTTAGTTTATTCAGTCTTGTGTAATTCATTCATGTTCAACTTGATTTTCAATTGTCAAATTCTTGAAGCTGTTTCTTGATTTTAAAAATTACTGGAAATTCATGCCGAGCATATCAGTACAGTCTGAAAGTTATCTGAGAAATGTCAGTTTAATGCTTTTATTTTGGACTCTGTTCTCTAAAATATAAATAAAGCACCTGGGCCATTTGCTTTCTGTGAAGCTCTGAATCTGTTCTTTATTAAAGAAACAAGAACTTGCTGGAGGAGAACCTCTAGAAAAACTTAAAAGAAAATATTTGTAGGTAACAAAAGTGTAATGGCAATCATTACCACTAAAAAATTTAAAATTTTGAAAGACTATTAACATGAAAATAGGGATAATGCAAACATGATGAAATGTTTCTTTACAGTGTAATGAAAAACAAGTGAAACCATTCAAATGAAAAATAACAAATATTTCTAAAGGTAATAATTAAACTGAATTGACTGTCAAAGAAAATAGTGAATGTTAGATTGTATTTATAATATAAATTTTTGCACAGAAAATGCTTTAGATATAATGCATAATAATCATAAAAATTATTGTAAAATTATCAATAAATTAAGGAAAGGAAAGAACCCATATGTCTGTATTTATTGAAGTTAAAGAAAATGGGCCAAATTAATAGTTTAAGTAATAATTACAATTATAACTGATAACCAATCCCATGTGTGTGTCTGTCTACATCCATGTGTAGTGCAAGAGACTGAATCTAGGGGCTTCTGTGTGGCAGGCCCTCAAATCCAATACAATCTGTACTTTTGGGGGGCAATCTCGCCAATCATAAATTTATCAGGATTCTGACAAGTATTGAAACATTTTCTTCTTAACTCTTTTTCCTAGGAATTGTGACCGATGCCTTTCCTGAGATTTAAGATACACCACAGAAAACCTTACAGTGGACATATCCCCAGAATACAAGCTGTAAAATACTTATGTCAGTAAAATTTCACATAGCAAATTTAACCTAAGAGAGACTATTTTCCATGTACCTGAATCACTTTTTCCTCAAAAATTTTAAATAGATCTCATTATTTCTAGCATCTCTTGTAATAAAGTTAAAGAACCATTTTTCATGATTTTTCTGGTAGTGCTCAAGAAAGTTTCAGAGCCCTTATTTATTGGCATAAAAAATACCCTAAATTTTTGTATTTGATTTTTTTTCTGTACATAAGGTCTTATAATTGTAGGCAAAAAGTTAAAATTTATGAGAAGGGATTTGGATACTTGACATAAAAATCATGGTCCTTGATAAACAGAACTCAATTATTTACTTAAAGTAATGAAATATTTAAAATAAACATAGCAGACAACTCAAATATAATGAATCTTAGCTTTCTATGTGTTACATAAGAGTAGCATATTTTTAGCTTACTCTTCTTTCCTCCAGTGGTCAAGGACAGAAGAAAGTCAATGTAAAATACAGAAAATCAGTCTGCCATGAATTAGAATCTCTGTTCTATACACTTTGCACAGCGAATACTGACTGAGTTCAAGTAGATATGCACCTACATATCAAAAAAACAAGACACAATGCTCATTGTAACTGAGAAAACCTTACTATATTTTATAGCTTCTCAAACTCAAGTATTATGAAACAAGACAAGTACAATTTACTTCCTGAGCATTGTCCTTAGTCATTCCCTTTTATTTTCTAGAACAATCCATCTTGTTACTTCGGAAGGTCCTTAGACTTTCTCTACCTAATAATTGACACTACATGAAATGCTCATTGCTACTGGTACTACGACGGTTATGCTGTTGTTATATTACCAGGCAAAATGTCAATTACCAAAACAGCTTAAAATATTAGTTGAGGAATAAGACATTGACTAGAGAAACTTTTGATGAAGAAGAAATATTTCATTATATGAAAGTCACACAAAACTAATATTATTTGTTCATGTAATTATTTATTTATACCCTAGGGGTTGGGGAGATAGCTCAGTAGAACAAGAGCTTCCCTGGTAAGCGAAAGGGTCTGAGTTCAATCTCCTGTTCCGCAAAAACAAAACCAAACCAAACCAAAACAAAAAATCTGTCTATTTATACCCCATCATGACACATCTTTATTAAGTGACAAGGAAATACACAACACAAAAATTAGTTAAGAATATATTTTTGCTAGTGAGGCTTGCATTTCCAGGTGTATGATAGTATTAAGTACAAAACACTGCAGGTGAAATGTTAGCATAGTACTGGGCATCGTGATGTCTCAATAAATATGAGATATGTATTAACTTGCAACTATGTAGATAAAACCCATGTGCTTGGAGCTCGGAGGCTTGCAGAGTGCTATCTGGGGAACAGATTGACATTGAATGTTGTACAATTATTAACAAAATATAATGAAATAAAATAACGACTTATCTAAAAATAATTGTAAATAATTAACATAAAAGTAGTACAAAACATCTTCAAATATATACTGATTCCAAAAAGAACAATATCAATATAAATCTTTACAGTATCTCTCAATGTAAGGAATGACATAAAACTGAACAGTATTCTTTCTAAATGTATTTTTTTTAAAAAAGTGCACCTCTAAAGAATAGCCTTTCTATACCAGGTCTTTCAACTACATAGATATATTCAGAAATTGTTTTTTTTTTAATTTTATTTATTTGGTACAGGGACTTGCTACACAACTTGAGATCTTAGTGATATTCCTGTCTCAGCTTTCCCAGCATTGGGATTACAGGTGTGCACCACTATACCCAGTTTCCATGGTCTGCACAGAATCTTGGGGCTGGTGTGGTATGTGGTAAGTGGGATTGAACCCAGGTCCTTGAACTTGCCTGACAGGTGCTTAGATGACTGAGCTACTTCCCAGCCACATTTATGAATTTAAAACAAGTAAATTAGATTTCTATATAGTAGTAATATTCTATAAAATATTTCAGTTAAGAACTAACATATCTCTAGGAAAATTATCTTTCTACAAAGCAACCCAATACAGTTAGTAGAACTAATAAGAGTTTATCATTCTGGAGTTACTGATTATAAATCAGTTAAATTTTGGAAAATATACCCAATGTTTCATTGTTTTAAGAATAAATGTTTTGAAACATACTCCATATCATAGTTTACTAATACGATCAATGATTTTTAAGGACATTTCTATTTTGAACAAAAAAAACACTCAAATCACTGAAAAGATGTCATGAGACAGGAAGAAAGGAGTCATTCTCATTATTTCAAAGAAATTTATAATTATTAACTGTTAAAAATATAGCTCTGCTCTATATTCTATGTTAAAATGTAATGATATGTAAGAAACAAATTCCTCTGCTCAGATGGTATAGTAAGCTGGCTCTTTCAATGAATAAAAAGTAATACTTGAATCTTTTTACCTTGCGATAGTAATTCTGATTAGCACATTTATACATGGTACATGTACTTAGCTATTTCATTTGATGAACACCTTAGGAAGAAAGGAACCTGAATTTCTCTTCCTCTTCCTCTTCCTCTTCCTCTTCCTCTTCCTCTTCCTCTTCCTCTTCCTCTTCCTCCTCCTCCTCCTCCTCCTCCTCCTCCT
>NW_004524841.1:36082-46907 GCF_000260255.1 Octodon degus
CTTCTTCTTCTTCTTCTTCTTCTTCTTCTTCTTCTTCTTCTTCTTCTTCTTCTTCTTCTTCATGTAATCCTTTTGAGAACAGCTGTTGTACATCTTTTAGTTTCCCTCCCAACTATAGGTTTCTTCTTAACCTTGGGGCCAATTTTATGATGAAGTCAAATGTATGCTCTCATTTTGTTGACTCTTACCTGAGATATTCAGCAAACCAATTGGAGAATTCAGAAAATATTTCTTCACTTCTTAAAACTTGAGTTTCTTGTCTATAAATTCAAAATGATAATTATGGTACTTAATTAGCAAACTTGTTATAGACATTAAATAAATCATGTATATAAGATTCTTAGCTCACACCCTACCAAGTATAAGTAATGAAGAAATACTATTAGTTTCTCTTTTTGTTACCAGAGACAGGTAACTCAGATTCACGGTCATATTTTTCCAGTTTGTTTCTTAAACAAGCATGGTCAATTTGTAGAAATACAAATACTTCCTGTAAAATAATTTTCCCTAGGCACTCAGAGTTACAATTTTGGGATCACTGTTAAAGATAAGATCATAATTGATGGTTGGAGTATAGATAATACTTATTAACAGCTATTTCAACATCTTTTGAACACATTGCTTTAACATGTTATTTTAACTTAAATTGTCTTCATTGACTTGTTTTGATTTTTTTTTCAACACATACCAAATTAACTTGCTAAATTTACACTTGGTAGTTTGCTACGCTGTCACAGTCAATACAAAAATCACAGCCACAATCTTTTTTCATTACACTTAGAGAATTACAGATACAGAAGAGAAAACAATCTTGAGAAGAAACCTCTAAAACATCAGCAGAGGCAGACCAGTACTTGTCTGGTACATCATACATGTTAGGTCACATTCATAGCTGAACTGGATAGAAATGGAATATCTCCAAATTCTACACAAGATACCTCTTTGAGCACATAAGCCCACTGAATCACATTTAAAGTCAAGGACATTTGCCAAGATTTCCATGTGAACAAGGGGTGCTCTTTGGCAATTCATTTGTAAACTAATTTACCTTGAATTTGTCATTTATGAAAAGGAATGATTAGTCTTAAGCATTTCTTAAAATAGAAGTATATTCTCTCTCTTACTGAATTTTGCACAAGCATAAAGACAAGAGGGCCAGTCAAATAGCTCAGAAGATTAAAGTGCCTGCAAGCAGGCCCAGGGACTGGGGTTTAATCCCTGGGATTGTGCCGGCCCCGACCCCAGGGCCTGCTGAGGGGGCTACTGAGACTAAGCATGGTGGCACGTGCCTGTAATCCCAGTTCTTGGGAAGCTGTAAACAGGCAGATCACTACAAGTCTGATCTAGTAGTCAGACCCTGAACACCCTGTAGACCCTTCCCCAAAATACAAAAAAAAGAAAAGGAAAAAGAAAGAAAGAAAAGAAAAGAAAAGAAAAGAAAGAAAAGAAAAGAAAAGAAAAGAAAAGAAAAGAAAAGAAAAGAAAAGAAAAGAAAAAAAGAAAAACAAAAACGAAACTAAATACCTAGTGCCCTGTGAAAAGTACCGGAGTGACATCATATGAGACTGAAAGTCAAAAGATACAGCTATTTTCTTCTCATCGATTGACAATAATAAGAATATAACATTTATTTAAGAATGAATATTTAATTAGACATGTGTACAATTTGGGGGATAAGCTGAATAATGGCACACCTAAAATATAAACTGCTGATATGCAAATATAAGCTATATAATTGTTGAGAACATACCCACCGTTCCTTCAAACTGCATCTCGGCAGTGTCTACCACCATGCCCTAGTTCAGCCTCATTATTTCTTATCTGTATCAAAGCAAACCGCTGCTAAGTGGCATTTTTTATCTACCATCAATTGTTCCTCCCCCTGGGTCCCTTCCTTAGAGTCCCCAAAGTGTTCTTTTCTTAAGCGCAAAGTCAAAACCATTACTTCTGTCCTCAAAATTCTCCGGGGCCTCCTGCAGTTAGTTCAGAGTTTCAGTGGTGTTTGCTACCAATCAGTGGCTCTCACAATGACCCTCACTGATCACTCTCAGACCTCATCACACAGGATTCTGGACATGATTTAATTATCTCCATTTGTGTAAAGTGACTTGCTCTTTTGCTATTTTCTTTCTGTTTTTGCTTTTGACCTTCACACTTGCTTCATCCATTGTGTGGCATGCCCTTGTTATCCAAGTATTACCTAGGAAAAACCTAAACACACCCTCTAACTTCATTACCTTCATTGACTTTAAAATCGCTAAATTTGGAGGTCATAGAGCTGGGTAATACATTGCTAGTCTTTCACTAGTTAGCTCTCAATGAATTTTCAGATGCTACACAGTGGGTTAAAAATTATTCTCCAGTGAGGGTTTCCTCCCCCGTCCTTCATTGCAAAGTTGCTTTTCTCTATCTGCCTCTATTCTCTGGGGAAAAATAACCATCATAGTCTCCCTCCACTCCCCAAGGAGAAGATCCCAATCACATGCTGATGACTACAGAATTAACTATTCTTGGGAGAGAAACTTAAAGGACACAAATCACAAGGCTTTCTAATCTGTAACTTTCTTAGAATTACAGGACAAAGAGTTTCTAGTGACCAATGGATACCAGGGGACCGCTGTGTCTGAACAGCAGACAACTCAAAGCTATAGGTACTCTGGATTTGGAACTAATGTTGTGCTTGCCTAGCTGATAAGCCTTCCCTTCATTTTCTTTCTTTCTTTTTTTTGCAGGGGTGCAGAACCAGGGATTGAACTCAGGCCCTTGCGCTTGCAACGGAAGCGCTTACTCCACTGAGCCATCTCCCCGGCCCCTTCCCCTCATTTTCTGAATCAACTTTACACTTGCAGCCCCAAAGCATGGTGTTTTTTGTTGTGAAAGTGTCCATTTTCTTCCTCTTGCTAGATTTCTTAGTAAATCCATGTCTTGTCCCTTGGCCTTTTTACATGGTGAGCAAGGAATGCGAGTTCATGGTTTCACAAGCCTTCCAGATTCATCCATCAATTACAACTATGCCCTTTTATAGCTTTTTCCTCCTCTTACAGTTTCTTTCACTGTCATAGTCCTTACCACAAGTGTCACATTGATTTACTTAGTTACTTTTACCCTTTTGTCTTACCTGAACATTGTGCTAGTAGAAGCTTTAGTTTGGATTTAAGGATTTATTTGCTTAGTTGGGCATTAATAAAGAGGTGGATGAATGCTCAACTATTGAATAAATGTATTAAAACAACAAAATCAAAATGATTACTCTGTGCTAGCATTTTTCTTCCTCTAGGTCCCAACAAAGTAGCACATGCTCATTAGGATTTATTCAGTTCAGGAAAGAAATGCATTCCAATATTTTGGAGCTTCATATGACAGGATCTTCTTTATTATTTCAGTTTTAGTTTGGTGTAATGATCCAGTTTTGGCTTTCTTTCCATATGAATATATGATTTGGAGGCTACAGGCTCCTAATTTTGTGACTGTCATCCTTGAGGAAAATTATTTTCATGAAGATGGTGGAAGTAGAAAGATATGGAAGCTACCATGTGTTACATTTAATAGACTAGAAATTATTTTATGTTACTGTCAATCACATTCTTTTGGTAAAAGTTCAAGATAGCCATACCTAGATGTAAACAAGGATAAGAAAATCCAGTAGGCCAAAGTGTTGGAAGTGGCTTTCAGTGGACAGAACAGTCCTGTCTCAGAGAAGGACCAACAGATAGTGTACATATGCATTACTTCTCCATGAATTTACTTTCTTTAATATGTGTACATAATATCTATGAGCTTCCATCCGAGGTTGATTGAAGGCCAGGATTTTGCTAATGATTCCTACCATTGATACATTCTTGAGTTTTGGAGTTTCCCCTTTGTTATTGATAATCTATCTCATTACATTCTAAAGTTTGCTTTAAGTTCATTGATCTATAATTTAGTATTATCTTGTACTATTTTCTCTCTTTTGTCTGGATGAATATAAGGACGGTATACCACCTTTCTAGTAATCATGAAAGAATGTGTTATGTGTCACAGAAATTTCAGTAGATCTTGGCTATCTTTTTTTTTTTAATTTTTTTTTTATTTTAACATTTATTGTGTGTGTGTGTGTGTGTGTGTGTGTGTGTGTGTGTGTGTGTGGCCAGCTCAGCCCACCAGGGGGCGCGGCTGGCTGGCATGTGGTGCTGGAGGATTGAACCGCGGTCCCTGTGCTTTGCCAAGCTTGTTCCAAGTAGGTGCTTTAGACCACTGAGCCATCTCTCCAGCCCCGATCTTGTCTATCTTGAAAAAAATAAGTAATGCGTAGAATTATAATCCTTTCAAAAAGTCATCACCTCTATTCCAAAAATTCAAGGTCCCTATTTTATTTTTCTGATCCTATTAACAAGTGACTATTTCCTTTATACTTGAGCCCCTATAAACTTTCAAATACCCTTGGCAACCAACAAGACTGTATAACCATAAAACCTAGCATTCCTTTTTTCTAATAAATCAATCCGGCATAATCAACTTGTTTTCTTCAGGTGAGTGTACACAAAATCTTCCTCTACTTCAGAATTTTGGGATTACAGTGAGTTCATTCTTAGCGCATCAGTTACCATGTCCAACAGTCTTATGATGTTGGAAATTTCTTGTGGATTTACAAAAGAGCTTTGAGTTAGAAGAGGAATTAGCCAGATGGCTTCACTGTGCTGGCTATGCAATTGTCATCTTATCCTTCCAGTTCTGAGGTACCTAATGAGCTCCATAAGTAAGTCAGGCCCTTGCGACATGATGCTCAGTCAGCACTCTCGTTTGAGCGAGCCGCCTTCCTCTGTTTCAAAAGGACAGACTTAAATTGGCAATTTGGCATTCATCCGGATGATCTGCCTGGATCATTCAGAGTCCTGTCTGGATTTAACCATCTTGCTTGTACCTTGCCTTTGCTGTTTGCTGGGAAGGGGGGTATAATGGATAAAATGAAAAATATTGAATGCTGGGGCAACCTTCCCCAGTACAGACTTCTGTAACAAGATTATACAAATGGCTAATCATCAAAGCAAAGCATGTGATATAAGGAATAGAGAACTAGCTGAAGAATGAAGGGAATATATCAAAATTCTGAAATAACAAAATTGTTGGGTCACTTTCCTTAAAATTGTTTCTGGCAGACAAGAGTCATGATTTGTCAGTACATCATGGCATATTCATATAAAGGATTTAGACTAGATAGCCCAGATATTTCCTTCTTTGTCATCTAATTCAATAATATTTTAAGCTGTTGTGAGCTCCCGAATAGGATTATCAGAGACATCTTTACCATTTGATGATCAGCATTAGTTGTGCTATTCTGATGCGCCCTTTAATATAGCCCAGAGTGAAGAGTATCGCACCAAGAATATAAAAGCAGGTTTTAATAATCTTTATATACAAAATGCATCTTAAGGACATGCTGTGCATTATTAAACAAGCCTTTCTTTGAGAGTAGGAGGAAAAAAGAACCTGAATTATTGTAGTCATGAATGGTGGCAGAAAAGTATGAAGAGCTATTTCATTTTCTGTTGAGTCCCTCTGTAACGTTGCTATCACACAGTTTCTTCACTTGTTACACTTGGAAGTGTGCGTATGTGCACCTGTGTGTCCAGAGCTGCATATCATAAGCCAGAAAACCTCTGCACTTAATAATAATTTTAAGCCTTTAATTTTGACACAGAATATGGCTTAAATTTTGCCCCATTTTTCCTCTTAAGATTTTAGTGCCTTTTAAAAAATTATCTGTTGCCTCCTGATGGGCTTTCCTTTCTTTCTCTGAACACCCACACTCCTGTCAACATCTCTGACCTGAGAATGAAATGAGTACAATTTTAAAGGACTGGAGAAAACATTTAATTTGCGAAATGATCTTGGCTCAGTTGTATTGTTGTTGTTGTCATTATTGCTGCCTTTTATCCCTAATACTATGGACAGGTGGCACAGATAAAATATGATTTCATAAGCTCATTTTATTTTTGGTACCGGGAATTGAACTCAGAATCAGGTTTAAAAAAAAGTCATATATAGTAATATGTAAAAATGCAATCAAATTATTTTGATGTATTATCAGGAAATAACAGTATAATTTTATTTTATTTTATTTTGTTCATTTTGTGTGTGTGTTTCAGGGAAGGGTCTACAGGGTGTTCAGGGTCTCACTACTAAACTGGACACCTAATGATCCACCTGTTTATAGCCTCCCAAGATCTGGGATTACAGGGGTGCATCACCATGCCCAATCTCAATTGCTTTCTCAGCACACCCCAGGGGTAGGGCCTGCACGGCAGTCCTGGGGATCGAACCCACAGCCCCTGCACCTTCTTAGAGTTGCTTTAATCTGCTGAGCTATTTGACCAGGCCCAACAATATCATTTTAAACAAATGTGCAATGAAGAAAGTATGCCAAAGGACAATGAAGCCTTACACATCCCTGTACTACACGACACGCAGGCTGTCAATTCCAGACCTTAGAGTGAGGGTGGTGTTTGTGCAGGTAAGACAGACAATCTATGTGTGGAAACACTGAAGGGTCTGTGTGACTCTTTCATGTGTGTGAATGAATACAGATGATGCATATAAACGTGGTGTAGACATATATGTCAGGGCTCCTGTAGATCTCACATGTGTTTTACATATGTGTATATGCATAGTGTTTATATGTTTCTTACATTAGTGTGTGCACCAGTACCTTGCACATGTAAATCCTATATTATGCAGTACCTCGATTCATGAACTCAATTCTCTCTGCAATTTTGTTCGCAAATGGAACTGAATGAAAGCTGAGTTAAATGGCCCTATAGAGTCAACATTGAAGCTATCCTTTACTTTGATGGTTCTTGTCCAAATTGGTGCATAGCTAGGACTATGGAAAGAATCAAGTTGGAGAACCAAGGAGCCATTGTCCTTAATATTCTTAGTAATTTTCCTGCTGTGGAAAATTAAAATCCTGTTGTATCTGCAGGTATATAATGGGAGAAGAAATAATTACAGTCAGAAAGAGATTGCAACATTATAGACAAGGATTAAATGCGAATAATACATCACTGCATCTCCTGCTGTCTGATGAACAATGCTTATCTGTTTCCTAAAGTCCAGTCAGATTCTAAGTCTTATTTTGGGCCTGCATGCTCTGTATTTCATTTTTAAATTCTGTTCTGACAAGCCACCTCTTTCTAAGGGAAATTTTGCCTAAAATCAAGATACTATATTCTAGGGGCCAGTGAGATAACTCAGTAGACTAAAATGCCTGCCTAAGCAAGTGTAGGCAAGCGCAGGCACCGTGGTTCAATCCCCAGCACCACATTCAACCCCCACCCCTGGCCCCGTCCTCAGGCGTGCTGAGCTGAGTGAGTCTAGGCATGGTGGCGCATGCCTGTAATCCAAGAGTTGGAGAGGCTGAAAAAAGGAGGATCACTGTGAGGCTGAGCTGTGTAGAGAGACCCTGTAATAGCCAAATCCATTAAAATAAGGGATTATATCCTATTGACACATCAAGCTGGTGCATTGAGGTATAGGAAGACACTTAATATTCTCAAGCGCATAACTAATAAAATCCCCTAGTATTGAAAAGTGTTAAATAACATGAGACTAGAAGTCACAAGGAAGGAAAAGGTAGGTAAGTAATAATCATTGAAGATGTAAATGAACTGTGCTGCTAGCAGGCAGAGTCACATCACACCAGTTTCAAAAATAAGCATGAATAAGAAAGTTACATAGTGCTTTGGGCAGCTGACCTAGTGAAGTCATAGGCTTAAAGTGACAACAGATTGAATCTTACAATGAGCCAATTAGTGGCAGGAAACAACAGCTGTGCAGAAACAACTTTCATAAAAGTTATTTATAGCAAAACAAATGAAAAAATAATGGTGATCTATCAAAAAACAATTTATGCTAGAAAACATGACACCCATAAAATTCCTGATCCAGGTGCCTTTAGGCTGATTTTAATTTTCCCAGCCTTTTCAATGTACAGCACTTCCATTTACCAATTTAAAAGAAACAAACGAGAAAAATGCGAATAATAGTTGACAGTTGTGGTATAATGTGATCACTGCCTTAAAAGATACTAAAGTGATAATTATTAAAGTGTTTTTCGAAATCTGAACTCCACACACACACATCCATGCACATACACAAAAACTCTTAAATTTACTGAGAAGACAAATTCACATCCAGGATCTAATTATTTATTGGAGTTCACCAGGGCTATTAGCTGCAGGCATAAATGTATACACTTCTTAGATAAAGAAACACAAACAGCTGATAAATCTATGAAGAAAATACTCAGCATCACTAGTTGCTCAAGAAGAGCAAATTAAAACAACATTGAGATTCCCTATCCCTAAAGAAAGAATGACTGTCATCTAGGACTCAACTAATAACAAATGATGATGAGGCTGTGGGGAAGAAGAATCCTTTTCTGTTGCTGATTAGAGTGCAAACTTGTACAACCACTGTGGAAGCCATTATGAAGGTCCCTCAGAAAACGAAAACCAGAGGTTCTGTTTGATGCAGGTGTTCCTGTTCTAGGTATCTTCCTATGTTAAATGCATTAAAACACAGTGTACGTGCATACCTATGATTCTATATCTACATCTATTGGAAATAAGATCAAGAGAAGAAGGAATAAAGAAAATGTGGTGTTTATACAAAAAGGAGTACCACTTTGGTATAGAGAAGGAAAAACTCAAGTCATTTGTAGGAAAATGAATGAAAATTGAGACTATAACACTAAGTGAACTATATCAGACACACAAGTTTAAATATTGCATCGCTTCTAAATTTTGCTTTTTAGTGGTCTGGGAATGTAGCTCACTGACATAGTGTCTGCCTGTCAAGCACAAGGTCATGAATTTGATTCCCAGCCCCAAAACAACAACAACAACAACAACAACAACAACAAGAAAACCCATAGTTTTCTAAATACATCTAAAATTTACCTATATTATCAAATGTGTAAAAACTAAAATAAGTCGTTACTTTTAAAAAATTAAATATTGCTGTTTAAATATTGCATTACTGGGCAGGGGAGATGGCTTAGTGGAATAAGCACTTTCCTGGCAAGCACAAGGGCCTGAGTTCAATCCCCGGTTCTGAAAACAAAACAAAACAAAACAAAAAAAAATTCCCTTACTTTTTAGATATCCCACTGGTGAGAAATTCGAAAAGTAAATAAAGTACTTTCTGGAGGATCTATTCTGGGAAGAAGTACAAACATATCCAAATGGGAAAGAAAATAAAGGAGATGGAGGAAGGGGGAGTGGGGAAATAAACAGCATGGAAGAGGGTTGACCAAATAGCTCAACAGATTAAAGCACCTGTTTAGGCAGACACAGCAACTGGGGTCTGAGCTGTGCTGTGCCAGCTCCACCCCTGGGTTGTGCTGAGATGGCAACTGAGACTGGGCGTGGTGGCATGCCTCTATAATCTCAGAGCTTGGGAGGCTGAAAGCATGAGAATCACTATGAGTCTGCTCTGCGTAGTGAGACCCTGTAGACCTTGTAGACCCTGTACCAAATACATAAAAAGAAAACAGCATAGTTAGAATAAAAATAGAAGTAAGGCCTTTGTAGGAGAGGAAAGGAAGATGTAAAGAGAAGGGAGGAGAATAGGAACAAACATAATTAAAGATGTACCATGTACAGCTACACATCCCGTATGATGGTCGCGATCTATTTATCCATATCTTTATCTATGTCTATATCTATATCTATGACAGACAAGTACTGAGAAAAATAGAGTTAAAACATTATTAAAGTGAATTATTCTGCAGTGAGTATGCAGATGGGCATGCAGTATCACTCTAATGTGATATCATAACTCTTTCTGGAACATGTCCAGAAGTGGAGGATGGCTGAGTCAAACGGAAGTTCTAGTTTTAGTTTTTTGGAGAATTTTCTGATTCCATAGCGTTTGCATTCTATTCTCACCAACAGCGTAGAACGATTTATTTTTTCCCCACGTCCTTGCCAACATTTGTTATTATTTGATTTCTTGATCTTTTTCATGCGAAGAAAGTATTTCCTATTGGTATTTCCAAGCTCTACCACTTCAAGTAAAAATTAGGTCCTATTTCCAGCTCCCAGCTTGGAACTAGGCACTGACCATTCATTAGTTACCTGTCATTTCTCATTGCATTTAGATGATGCTGTATGACGAGGATCGGCAAAGGTTTTCTTAATAGAAATCCTGTGTTGATCAAGGACCAACCCTTGAATCACTGCTGGGAGAAGGTCTGGCTCTGTTTTCATCTTCTGGCAAGAATGAAGAAAGTACGAACTCCATACAGAGTAATTAGGGAATGGCAGAAACCTTATTATCCTAAACTGCTGATTGTCTACAGAGAGATCAGTTGTTCCTGAGAGCTGCTTAGAAGGTCCACAGACTTTCTATGAACTACAAGTATGCTCTTACTCTATGAATTACACATGACTGCATGGCTGCTTGCCGCTGCAGTGTGTCTATTCAATTATCCTAATGAAGAAATGTTCTTCTTTTAACAGCTCAGGCAGCAAGGCTTTTCTAGATTTTTCAAGACATTTGTTTAGGGTTCCTCATACTCTCCACGGTGTTAAATATTTTTTGAGTATTCTAGTTTATTCTCACCGCATCTGGCTTTGCAGGAACTCTGGAAAGCAGATGCTGTGGCTGCCCTTATGCCAACATTGAGAATATGTTTCTCAGTCAATTCCCTTTCTCTGCCTCTCTCTCTATTTATGTCTGTCTGTCTGTCTGTATCCCTCTCTCTCTCTCTGCCTCTGTCTGTCTGTCTCTGTCTCTTTCTGTCTGTCTGTTTCTCTCTGTCTCTGTCTCTCTGTGTAAGTCT
>NW_004524841.1:47007-54031 GCF_000260255.1 Octodon degus
CTCTCTCTCTCTCTCTCTCTCTCTCTCTCTCTCTCTCTCTCTCTCTCTCTCGATCTGAGCTCTCCAAGCACCACTGAATCCTGGGGCTCAGACAGAAGTTTAGAGCTGCTGCCTCTATTTCTTTGGCTGCAGCAAAAGTGGCACAGGAAAGGAAGTGGAGCAAGGCAGCTGCCTGGGCCCCTGCTTTGTATTCTGTAAGTCTGTAATTTAAGCCAAAAGATATAAAAAACAACAATGTTGATCATTTTTGGCATATCATTACTAAATGTAGGCATTAGATGACTTGTCTAGGCAACAATTACTCCACAAAATGAGCAGAATGGTCACCTTCCCTCTGTCCCATGGTTACTTGAGGAATGTTCTATAACTAAATGGCCCATGACCCGAAGCATAGAGATCTCAGGAAAAACAGATCCATCAATTCATACAGCAGCACTGTTCCTAACAGCTAAATCCAGGAATTGCCCTATACGTCCATCTACAAATGGATAAATAAATTGTAGCATGTATACACAATGGAACACCACTCTGCCATACAGAATAATAAACTTGAGTAATTTGTAGAAAAACAGATGCCCTATGAGACCATAATGTTAAGTGAACTATATCAGACACACAAGCTTAAATATCAGGTAGCTTCTCTCATCTGAGTAACTCAAATTGTATAAAAAAAGAAAGAAGTAAAAGATAGCTAATAGAAGATAGCAAGACAAGTAATCCTCAAATAGGAAGGTGATCAAGAGATGTAGGGAGAGTGGAGAGAGCAGAAATAAAAGGCATTAAAAAGAAATTAAGAAATGTTGTGTACCCAAGTGCCCTTGAGGCAAAGGATGTAAACATTATACAGGACAAACACATCATAATAAAAAATCATGGAGATAATTTTCCAGGTCCTTATCTGTTCTTAGGACCACCATAACTACTTATAAAATTTTCCTCAAGATTGCTTTTGAGTGGTCTCAATATCACATATGTGTAGGACACTTACTTCAGCTGCAGTGTGAAGCCGCAACACTAATTTGCTATGTCATTAGCATCTCCTGTGGCTCCATGACTAGGAATAATGGTCTCCTAGGTCCTAGTCTGATGATCAGTTGAATCGTGCATTTTCTAATTTGGAAGGGCTGAAATAATTTTCTCTGCTATATTTATAATTCACTTGTTTTTTTTTTTTTTTGAACTTGAAATACAATTACGAATCCCAGGATATCACATTAATTTGGTGGCCACAACTTCCAAGAGCCTGGCTCCAAGTCAAAGCTTTCGCTTGTTACCACAGGCAGTCTCAGGGACCTCAGCTGGCCAGCCCCATGTGGGAAGCTGCCCTGTGCACAGCGGGCTTGGGGCACAGCCAGCTCGCTGCAGCCTGAGGGAGTTGCAGCCGTGAGCTCAGGAGCCTGGACACTGCAGGACTGATACGCTTGTACATTGCTATCTCAAGAACCTCAGCTCCAAGGTCTCTTTTACTTAGAAAGTGAGACCACTTTTCTTGTAATATGTCAACACTTTTTTATTAGAGTATCTCTACAAATCTGTCTTATCTCCTGTACTCCCAGGTCCTCCCTCCGCAATCTCCTCAGTCCCTCACATTGATAAAGCAGCAGGATTATGTTCAGGGCTCCTCTGTGGTGAGCCCTTTTCCAAGCTTCACTGTGTGGCATCTGAGTAAAATGCCAGCCTGGTGTCCTCCTGTGACCCCAGATGGAACACTCAGGATATGACACTTCTGTTTTCTTTGCCACTTCCCTGCACCATCTCAGTAAGTACATAAAAGCTTCACTGTTACATTCACTTTATTTGATTTTATTTTTCATTTATGTATTTGGTACAGGGTCTCACTACACATATCAGATTTGTAGTGATGCTCCTGCTTTCAGCCTCCCTAGCACTGGGATTACAGGCCATGCACCGTCACACCCAGTCTCTGTAGCCAGCTCAGTGAGCCGGGAGGCAGGGCTGGTGGGGCATGTGCCAGGAATCAAACCTTGGCCCCTGCACTTGCAAAAGCAGTTGCTTAGTCTGCTGAGCTACCTTGCCAGCCCTCTGTTACGTTCATTTTACATTACTTCCTTAATTGATTGTCAGGATACTTGCAGCTCAAATCACCTTATCAGACGTTTTCTTCCAATAATTTTCCTTTGTTGATGCAAAAGTAATAATCTGGTTGCCCTTGGTAAGGGAGGGGCTAAATACTTCTGTTTTTTTTTTTCACTGTTCCTTTATGCTCTTTATTACTGTTGTCTGTCTTAGAACAATAATAAAAAATTAAAAAGTCATATTTTTTTTTTGCAATACCAGCGACTGAACTCAGGACCTTACCTTTGCCAGACAGACACTTACTCTACTGAGCTATCTCGCAGACCATAGTCTTCATTTAAAAAAAAACAAAAACAAAAACAAAATCTCTGTGAAAGCATTGAAAATAGCTAAAGTGCTCTGTTTAAATGAATACTCCTGAGCAATGAATTCAATATAAACAACACTCCAAATTTTGAATTTTGATCTTTTCTCCTGGTAGCAATTATTGCCATGAGATTCTTCCAAACTGCAGGGTAATTGTTGTGCCCCATGGCACCCAGTCAGCCCTATAGCCACAAGATCATAAGACTGAGCAACCCATACTATATTTCACAGTGTAGGACATTCAGCAAATTATATGAGATATTCAACACTTTATTATAAAGCAGGCTTAGTGTTATAACATTTTGCCCAGCTATAGCCAAATGTAATTGTTCTAAGCACGTACAAAGTAGGGTAAGATAAGCTACGATGTTAGGTGCATTAACTTGTTCAACTTAGAATATTTTAAGTTTGTGATGGATTTATCAAGCACAAACCCCACCATAATTTGAATATCTGTATCAAGACCTCTGTAAGCCAATCAACTTTTGCTACTCTTTCAGGGAATTTTAAGGTTGGTATCTATTGGAAATTCACTACTATCTGTTGTTTCCTTGTGACTTCATTGGTTAATCATTTGAATTTGTATAATTGTTTGGGAAGAATTGTTAACACGCCTAATTAAAATGACTTTAGTATTTTTAGGAATAGCTATGAATAGCTGCATACATTTACAAATTCAGGTGATAATAAATGATAGCTTAAAGAAATGTGAAACTGTTGAAAGAAATCTATTGCCACACAAATATATTGGATGAGTTTTTGAAAAAAGTGAAGAGAGGCTCTTTGGTAAAGCATGGAGAAGTTTGAACATGTTTCCAAAAATGCTTTGCTGTTTCCAGGGTAGTAATAAGGCCAGTTATATGGTTTGTACTCAGTAGATATGTACTAATTCAATGAATGAAGGAAGAAATAAGTATATATTTAAACCAGGATAACTTAATACAAATATTTCTCTTAGAAGTAAGAATTTTCTTTTAAAAGAGCACTAAATAATACTAAAGTAAAAAGAAAATTTTCATATCAAACAATACTTATGAAGATTATATTCAAAAGATACATAATGAGGCATTCTTTAAAACAAATACAGTAAGATCAAGAGATGCATGGTCTGAATTGTAATATATTATTTTTGAAACAGTAGGATTACTAATGGCAGAACATGCTAAAATTTCTCCCATAGAGACTTATATTCATAGACTATATTATAACTTTTCAAAGTTACATGTTAAAAAAGAAGCATACCAAAAAGGAAAAAAAATATTTTTTATCAATAAATTAAAGAGATCTTTAAAACTGGAGTTTTTGAGTTATTTGATTACTTTTATAAGAATATTTTTGATCTGTATCTATCATTCTGAGTAACTACTTTGAAGATAATACAGGGCTCGGGGTACAGCTCAGTGGCACGAGGGCTTGTCTTGCACACATGAATTCCAGAGTTCGATTCCCAGTATCAAAAAAAGAGATGATAAAAATAAAAAGTTTATTAACTAATGTTATTTTCTTATTTTGCCATGAAATTTTGTTTTATTTTTTCATAGAATAAAAACTGAAAAAAAGTAGATTACCAATAACACATTTTGGTGATTATTCATCTTATAAATACAATTTAGAGTTATGATTTAGAGGAAAACAATTTTTTTGCAAGAGCTAAACCCAAAATTTCTAGTTCTTGACACATGAACATTTCTGTGACAAATGGTTTTTGTTCTCCAAGCAATAAGTAAGAAAAATCAAATGCAACTTTTATTTACATGTTAAGGATTGTAATATGCAATTGGTACTCACAGATAACTTTTTGGATATTGCCTCAAATGCATAGGTGACATATATAAATATTGACAACTGGAGCTATCACCAACTAAAAGGCTTCTGAACAGCAACATAAACAATGAACAGAGCAGAGAACACTTGAAGGATGGAAGAAAATATTCTCCAACTATACATCTAGCAAGGAGTTAATGTCTAGAATATATAGGGAACAGATAGCAAAAGTACAATGAGATAAACAAACATAGAAAACAATAAAGTAAATCAGTTAAACATTGGCTAACAATCTGAATACATTTCTCAAAGACAGGTAACCAAACAGCCAGAAGTATGAAACATTTTTAACTGTAAATATTATGAAAGACAAATCAAAACAGCAAAAAGCACAGTAAGAATGAACATTAACAAACAAAACTAACAAGTGCAAGGACCAGCCAAATAGCTCAGGGGATTGAAGCTCCTGCTTAGGCGGATGCAGAGGCCAGGAATCTGATTCCCCTGGCCTGCCATGCAGGCCCCGCCCCTGAGACAAGCTGAGACTGAGATTGAGACTGGGCATGGTGACATACACCTGTAATCCCAGTACTTGTGAGGCTGTAAACAAGAGGATCACTACGAGTCCGATCTACACAGTGAGACCCTGTACACCCTGTCCTAAATACAAAAAAAAAAAAAAAAAAAAAAAAAAAACAATAGCAAGTGCCAATGAAAATGTGGAGAAAGAGTAACTCTCACAAATTGTAAGTAGGAAGATAAACTTTCATTTGCTTTATGAAAAATAATATAAAGTTCTCTCAAAACCTAAAAACAATTTTCATATGATGTAGCAGTCCTACTAATGGGATACATACCCTTCAAGGAATAATTCAAATAATCTCAAAAGACAGTTATATTTCCACATTTATTGCAGTTCTATTTATAATAGATACCACATGACTCTGAAGGATCCACCAACAAATCAAATGAATAAATGAGGACCATATGATGTTGATCCATATTGGGATATTACGTATCCATAAAGAAATATGAAATCTTATCATTTACACTGACATGAATGGACCTAAAGGAAACTATGGTAAGTAAAATATGCTGTCAGAGAAAGACAAACACTATCTGATCACCTATAAGTGTAATGCAGTATTGAAAAATGATATCCTGCAGGTCAAGAGTAGAGTGATGGTGATGAAAGGCTGAAGCCAATAGAGGGCGACTGGAAAGACAAGCAGTCTAGGCAATGGGTACATGATGGTGCTTTATTAGATGTTTTTGGATGTATGACACAAGAAGCTGAATAAAAATAATAGCCGCACTCTATGCATCTCAAAACAGATTCAAGAGGTATTTCTAATAACCATGATGGAATGACAAGTTGAAATTGCTTTTTGTGCTCATACCCTGAATTCACCACTGTGCAGTCAAAATAGCACGTTTTAACCCATAACTGTGACCAAATATTAGATGACACATTAATAAAAGGAAAGTAAAGCACTATGAAAAGCAACCTCTGTGCTATTTTATTTGGAATAGTTGTTTCTTTTTTAATTATCTTTTGTCCTGCTTGAGATCAAAATTCCTCCAGCATGAAGTGGAGAAACAACTTCTATGTAAGCATAAAAAACATAATTTCAACATGAAAATCAGAGTCATTTTAATATTCAATATTTAAGAAATATTTTTGTTAATCCACTAAAACCTTTCCTCCCCAGGATAATATCAGAGACTCTCCAAATGGCTTTTTGCATTTTCATATCCCTGTATGATCAGAAGTCTCTGACATGAGACCATAATTTCCAAGTTCACCTCAAAACTATTACAGAAATTATTTTAATATCAACTATTGTCCTCATGATAAAATTTTGAAACATCTGGCATGATGATATGTACTTGGAAATAGAGCTCTAATCCATCCACAAAGCTGTACTGTTTGAAGAATGATGACGCTAAAGGACAAACGCTATATATAGCTATTACAGTGTCACATCACTAGTAAGAAAACAGTAGGACAAAGACTGACCCTGGGGCAATATAATTTCATGAGAGAACATTTTATCTCACCAGAGAAATGAGAGATGGACAGACACTGCCCATGGTTTTCATTATCTCTGCCACAGAATATTCACTTGACCAGTTGAGTATGTTTCTTGTACTCCTCTTTCATTTTCCCTAAAGAGCAGTCTGATATCCATCACAGAGAGCTTATATTTTCAAAACGTGGGTGATTTTTCTCTGTCAGTTTCCTCCTCAAGCTACTCAAAACTTCACACTTCTCAACACGAACTCCAATGGCTCAAGGAACCAAAAAAGAATGCTTAAATTCAGGTTGGAAGTTGATCCACATTTCTTCCATCTTCAACATTTACTGATACACTGAGGCTAATTCACAAGCTTTCTTTATTCTTTACAGACAATTTGTACCTGTCCGGGATAGATCCTACTTCTTTTTTTTCCCCTATTCCCTTCCTCTCCCTTCAACTCCTCTTGGACAACCAATGGATCTCATATGAAATTAAGGAAGAAATTAGTTTCTACAATTAAACTATCATTGAGAAACCAATGTCCTCATGTTCCACAGATTCCTAAGTGGAAATCATGGTATTGTGGCATCAATCTTTGTTTTTCTTTTGACATCTTTTTCTTTCTTTCTCATTTTTTTTGCAAACTTGAAATATTTTAATACCTCCAGAAGTAGTATATAGGAAATAACAAAGACCATAATTCAAAAGGCAAGAGAAGTTGCACTATACTCCTAGATGAACACTAAAGAGCTCTCAAAATGATAGTTATGCAGGACTATATAAAATATATTAGATGAACCCTTATTTAAAAGGTCATTGAAGATTTCTATGAAACA
>NW_004524841.1:54222-60331 GCF_000260255.1 Octodon degus
AGATATCATACTATGTCTTTTAAATAAATTGTAAGTCAAAAATATTGTATAAATCTTAAAACAAAAATTAAGATTAAGCAATATTCAGAAAATTAAATACTAATTAATTAAAAGTTAAATGTTTCAAAACAATTTAACTATGAAAAAGTTTTCATGATAGTAAAGAAATACTAAGAATAAAACATAAGATAAATACCAGAATAGCAAATAAATGACCAGCACTTCTAACAGTTTGTGGATAGGACATTGCAAAAAGTTCTATTGTGTTATAGACATGGATAATGTACATGACACTTACTGGTGGACAGATGTCACTTGTGGGACTGAACTACAGCTATTTCCTTGAAATCCACCCTGTAGAACTAGATGGAATTATGACCCATAGGGGGGAAGAGAAGTCCATTTGTAGAGTGTGCTGATGGAAATATTTTGCTGCTGTACACAAAAGAATAACTGAAAGACTACTATTATATACCTCTTATTCTCCTCTGTTTAATTGTTTGCCCTATTTGGTGGATTCTTTTTCTTTCCATTCTCATTCATGGAGTTGTGATCATTTTGCTCCCTCTCTAGAACATTATTTAGTAGTCTATGTAAGCTTGTCTTTGTCATCATGAAATTCTTTAGTTGTTCTTTGTCATGGAAGTATTACACTTCTCCAGTATACTTGAAAGAGAATTTTGCAGGATATATCAGTCTGGGTTGGAATTTATTTTCTTGCAAGACTTGAAGTACTTTGCTCCATGCTCTTGACTTGATGGTTGGTAAAGAGAAATATGCCATTATTCTGATGGGTTTTCCCTTAAATATGATCTGTTTCTTTTGTTTAGAGGCTTTTAGTATACTGTTTCTGTGCTAAATTTCTGGAAACTTGATTATTATATGTCTGGGTGTGGTTTTAATTGGGTTGATGTTATTTGGAGTTCTATATGCTTTGGTTTTCTGAATGTCAGATTGTTGCTCCATATTTGGGAAGTTTCCTGCTATTACTTTGGCCCATATTTTTTTTTATATCATTTGTTTGACTCCTTCCTTCTCGTTGGTGCCTATTAGTCTCACATTGTTCATCTTTGCATCATCTTACAGGTATTGAATTTTTTTTCCTGCATCCTAGTTGTTTTTAAAAGATCTTTTCTTACTTTTTCACTAGCTGCAATGGTGTCTTTCAGGTCTGAAAGTCTATTTTCACTTTCACTCAAATGGTTTTGCCAGCTTTTGATTGAGGTTTTACTTTCATGTATATCACTTTGAATCTGCTATCTACATTCTATTTTTGTCGTATATTGCTTATGCAGTGGTTCCATCGCTTTTATATTCTGCTCTATTTTTTATCAGTCTGTTCTTTAGAAGCACTTAGTACTTCTTTGATTATAGTTATCATGTTTTTTACTTCAGAAATTATTTCTGATCTGATTTCTTCTATACCTTTCTGCAGTTGTTTCTTTACTACCAACACTATTATTTCAGAGATTTCAGGTGTGTGATTTCCAATTTCCTCTATGCTAGTGTGTACTGCACTGGTTCTGGGTGAACTCAGGGCCTGAGACTGCATTTTGTTCCTTCTCTTTGTCATTTTGTATACCACTGTCTTCTGACCTTTGGTGTAGAGCTTAGGTAGAGTTATTACCTTAGCACCAGGTCCGGATCTACGAAGTTCTGATTCCTCCAGGTGGGTGTGGCTTAGATCTGGTTGGGGTCTGGCTGCTGTGCTCCACTTCTTCCTGCTGCAGTCATTAGAGTTGAATCCTTTGTTTCACTCTGGCAAGATGTTCTGCTCCTGAATCTGCTGAGTGGGTCTTGCCTCTAGCCTCTTTGCAGGGAGTTCTGCTGAAGGGTTCCACGCTGGGCTTCCACTCTGGGTTGAATGAGGATCTAGTGGCCCCAGGCAGGTCTCACTCACACACTGGTCCTGGGATCTGGGTGGAATGAGGATCTGGCGGCCCCGGTCACTCTCACTCACATGCGGGGCCTGCACTCTCTTGACTTCTTTTTCTAATTTATCTCCTGCAAAAAAATTTTACTCCAATCATTATATTTCCCTTCAAGATTTATACTCGCTTGATTTTTGTCTGTTTTCACTTGACTTAACCCTAATTGCTTCATGCACCTTAAGTAAACACTCTGAGTTCATCCTTTTGTCCACAGACAGAAGTCTGCCACTTTTCATAAGTAAAGGAGAACTTATGTTCCTTTTAAAATGAAAACAGAAAATGATGAATCTAAGTCAAAAACCAACTTCTTGTAGGAATATAAGGAAAGAACATATTCCTAAAGGAATATATCTCTTAGTTCCCTAAAGAATACACCAGTAAAACCTCCTGGTAACCACTGTACATGTGAGGGAGTTTTGGGGGTCTCATGCAGGAGAGGGGAGGAAGTTGGCAAAGGGTAAGGATGGAGGCCACAAGTTTTCCAGCACAGGCAATGACATGCTGTGGTAGAGCACATGGCCTTTGGGATTCATCATTCTCATCAGACCAGAAACCTGGACCTGAAACACTTTTATTTCTTTGTTTCTCTGTCACTCTGTCTCTGTCTCTCTGTCTCTGTCTTTCTCTCTATCTCTTTCTCTCCCTTCCTCTCTCTCTCTTTCCTTCCTTCTCCTTTCCCTGTTGCCAAATAGGTTATTATTATTATCATCATCTTTACTCCTTTTCGTGATAACCATAGATTATATCACTTTCTTTCTCTCTCCTTCCCTCACTCTTACATGACCACATTTTAATTTTCAGACTACTTTAAAGTACTTTTTTTTTGCAGTCATGCATTTCTTTTTTATTAATTTTATTGAGAAACAAATAGCAATGAGACAATTTCAAAATCAATTAGTAGGACGGTTTCAATAATTAATGCATTGCATATTGTTGTCTTCATAGTGGCTATTCATAGTACAAAATGCAGATATGATATCCTGTCCAAATAAGTATTTTTAAATGTACATAAAAATTCAACATCATATACAAATAAATCTAGTTAATCTTTATAAATATTTTATGATTACAAATTGTATAACAAAAAGTTATATAAGACAAATAGCATTTTTGTCCGTGGTACTTATTGAGATATAATTTGAACTAAGGCACAGGTTATCCAATTATCAGCATTAATTTAGATCTATTTGTTAAATAAAATTAATTTATTCAACTTCTTGTCTATTATCTTTATATTTAAACTATGTCATAAAATGTAATGATCCATTAACATTTCTGCCTACCAAGGCAAATCTTAGTTACTGTTTTCTTTGCTGAAATAAAACACAAGACACTCAAAATTAGGAAAGAAAAGCTTGATTTGGCTTAGAGTCTGTAGTGGCCTCTGTCCATAGCTGGTCCCTAGGCAGGGTGTCCTGGCAGAGGAGCGTTGCAGAAGAGAAACTGTCCCTGGCAGGCAGTCAAGGGAGAGTACATTTGCCTTCTTTTATCCCTTATATTTAATGCAGGCTACTTGCTGTGCTGCAGGTGTAGCACACACCTCACTCACACACCCTTAATCATCACACATTCTATATCCAGCCACCTCCAAAAAGCCTCCCACCCTCATGACAACGTGGGACTTTGTGGGAGTGCTGAGAATCCTATTGATCCATATTTTCTAGACTCACTAACATTTAGAACATTTGAAACATATCCTTCCTGAGTTGGATTTACTATCCAGTTCCTTCTAAACACCTATCCCTAACAGTGATACTGTTATTTTACATAAAAGTTGCTTTGTGAAAGTAAATGTTCATTGATTCTTCAAATAACTTGTTTGTTGAGGTGCATGTAACAGACATTCTTATGCTACTGTATATATTATATAACATAATCACCATTAGATAATGCTCTTCAAATTTCTACGTTGATTTCTTTTTTTCTTATTTTTTTTTTGGGGGGGTAGGTTTACCAGGAATTAAACTCAGGACTCCATGGATAGACATAGTAATGAGTAATAGAATTCCTTCCTATTATAGCTTTTCAAGATTATTTTTCTTTGTGTGTTTATGTGAGTGTCTGTGTGGGTTTTCTGTGACAAGAGAGTATTCATTTTTTTTTTTTTAGTCTGTCAGTGTGATATGTTGTAACTGCAGGCTTCCTCATGTGTGCTATTTTTGTATTTCTAGATTAAATTCAATGTTTTTGAAATGTACAACTAGAGCCCTTGTTATATAAGGGTAGATAAAATTCTAAAGGAGTTGTACAAACCAACATTAAAATATTAGGTTGGGGTAAATAAATTAATTCCCCCCCATGATGACCACATCTTAATTCCCAGGACCTTTGAATGATACTTTCATACTGAAGGAAATTTGTTGGAATAATTGAGTTAAAACTTTGAAATGGGGAAATTTTCTTACATAATCTAGGAGGGCACAGTCAAGTGACATGAATTCTTTGAAGCACAGCACTTTATCAGCCCTGGTCAGAAGGAGATACCAAAAACAAAGGCCGAATTGCACTTTTAAAAACATGGGTGCAACACAAATGCCCATCAACTGAGGAAGGGATAGAAGAGATGTGGTCATTTAACACAAAGGAGTATTATTCTGTTATAAATAAGATAAATTCTAGGCTTTTGTAGATCAATAGGTTCAACAAGAGACTTTATTGGCAAGTGAAATAAATCAGCTCTACATATGTGAACATCATATTGTCTCACTAGTGTGAGAACCTGAAAGAAAACAAAAAATCCGAAAGTTATAAGAGGCACTGCAAAAGGGAAATAATTTGTTCAATGGGAAGGAAAAAATGGGATGAGGAAAAAGACAAATTAAAGAAGGGAGACAAACATATTTATGTGTATAGGCAGATGGATCATTGTACTGCTGGTCTTCTGAAAGAAGCAGTTTATACTTGAAAATATCTTCTTTTTATTTTATTCTTTTAAATTTCTTAAAACCTTTTTGTTGTTGTTTTATTTTTTAATCATTTGTTCAGGTTTATATCTGGTAACCTACACAAATAATTTCAGTGATAACATCATGCAATATAGCAACCATTGTTAAATTCCTATTATTTTGTTTAATGACATTTTGTATCATTTCTAATGTTTTTTTCCATTACTATTTTGTATTCTTTAAAAAAATAAAAATAAAAAAGGCAAATGCCTGCTTCTGAAGTAGAGAAGAGGCTGCCAGCCAAGAAATGTAACTCTGCACTGGGCTCTAATGCTCCAAGGTAAGAGCTACCAGCGTGCCAGGTGCTCGCCAGTGTCCCAGAGACTCCCTGTCCCCTACCATCTTGTGCCACACTAATCTCCACACTCCTGTACCAGGGAGCTTCTCCACTGCCTCCAGTGTACCACCTGGCAGCTCTTTGGAATCTAAGCTCATGTTAAAATACAAAGACACTCAAATAATTTAGCCCAATTTATCTGTGTTTCTGCAATGTGAGATCAAACACATTATTCAGATTCATCAGGGTAGTTCTCTGACCTATTGATACATTGCTATTTCATCTCACTTAGCATACAAGCCAATGTTGTTTTCAAGCTCTTCTATTTCTTTCTTCTTTCCTACAAGCAAATACTACCAATATCCCCCCCAACTCAAATCAAATAGAGCTATATCATATTCTATTATACCAATATTATTTCATTCTATGTGTACTTTCTGATTGTAAAATTTAGATCAAATGAACTCACATGTGATAATGACTTCTAAGTCCACATTTCTGATTTAACCTTCACATCTTTCTGGGGAAGTAGTTTTCTTCATTTTTTGACAAAAAATTGAAAGGTAATATTTGCTGGACAATTTTATCTTTGTGACAGTGACCAGTTTAAAAACAATAAAAAATGACATTTTGAGTTAGAGCATGGCAAATCATGCTACTGAAAAGATTTGAACTCTGAGTGCTTTTTAAAAGGTACTAACTTTATGGATAATACGCTTTGTGAAGAGTAATATATTACTTTGTAGTACGAAAGTTAAAGAAAGAGAAGACTACTGAAGAGAAACATTAGGACAAGATATCAAGGCACAAAACTGGAGACCTAAAGTAGGAAAGTGGGAATGTAACTAGAGGAAAAGATTTTATAGAATTTGTTAAATATAATTTGTAATGATTCGGAAAAGGTGGAGTGTTAAAAAAAAAAAGGAAGCAGGGATTAAATAAGATGTTAAAATATT
>NW_004524841.1:62947-68354 GCF_000260255.1 Octodon degus
GTAGAAGATGGGCAAGGCAATGATTCTGAGAATCTCCAGAAGATTTTTGAATCAAAACATTTCCTGAAAGTGCAATAGAACAAGACATGAAATGAGAACACAATAGAAACTGTAACTTTTTTTAAAACTCTACAGCACACATTGCAAATAAACCAAATTGAGTGACCTTCAGAGGGCCCTAATTGGGTTTAAACAACTTTTTATATGAATCCATCTTGACACTATTACAGCCATCTACAACTGTGGCTGTCACACTTACCCTAGAGTAACCATAGTGAGTTTTGTCTACGTAGTTTCCTAGGGTAGCATAAATGGACTGAAACTTAGGGATGTCTGTGAATAGGTTTTTCCTTTTTTCTTTTTTGGGGTTTAAAATTTGGATCATTAGAAATCAGATTCTGAATAAAAATCTATTATTTACTATTGTTGGCTTTGGATAAACCAGGTTTGATCCATCTGGAAGCTGTTGTTATCTATCTGAACAAATTGTGCGGATCCACTTGATCTCACATGCCACTCAGGACCATGCTTCTCGTAGTTAGGTAATAAATTTCTCTCTGTGTCTTACTGCCTGCCTCTTAATTTGCCATCATGGCCCTGTGAGCATGGTTCTCATCCCTGGGATCAGCTCATTCCTGAACAGCTTGCAACCTAGCCAGGAAGCCAAGGAAACAGCTAAAGAGAAAGAAGCATCCATGGGAAAATTCAAATTGTCCATCTAAATCTATGAGGGAAGGAGGAACCCAGATTTCAAGTGCTTACAATCCATGATATAATTATGAGGACCCCCAAAATCAGAGGGTTTGGAGCAGCTGTTGTTTGAGTTCAATCTATTTGGTTAAGGAAGAAATGTGGTCTTGCACTGTTATGGGGTGGCTGCTACTCTGGACAGTTTGCTTGCACGGTCATCTCTACTTGGGTGCCACTGGGACGACATGGAAATCAGAAGTTACAGCCTGAAGAGATGAGCACCTCACTGCTTTCTGTGAGAGAAAGTGTAACACTAAAGTCCCAGAGGAGACATGTTAGCTTTTTCTTTCTTTCTTTTTAAACTCAATGTATATATTTTTTAAAGAGAGTAAAAAAATAGTATTAAAACAGAAAAGTTATAACTGATGCAGAATTTCACTTAAAATATGAATTTCACAGTATTTGTTATAATACACAGTGTTTTCTTCCAACTAGTTATTCGTATTACAGATATATGCATGCACTATTGGAAAAAGAAAGAAATATAGAAGAAATTAAGAACAAAAAAGGACAAATAATTGAAAAAAGGAGACAAGACAAATTAAGCATTATCTGCCCCTTTCCATGGACCAGCAGAAATCCACACACAGTACAGTTGTCCAAACCATCCTGCCTAGATACGTAGATATATCTCTTTCCCCCACTCTCTCTCCTGTCCTTCTCAACTCAGTAACACTTTCCTCTTGAGTAAGTTCATTCCCCTTTCCTTGTATGTACTGTACCCTTCAGATTCCATTATTTTGTTTCAGGTTCTCACACTAAGGAGACAATATTATGTTTGCACATGTGGGTCTGATTTATTTCACTTAAGAGGATGTTCTGTAGTTGTATCCATTTACTGACAAAAGCCTCAAATTTATCCTGTTTTGTGGCTGAGTAATACTCAATTGTGTAAAACTATCATATGTTCTTTATCCATTCCTCAGTTGGTGGACATCTGGGTTGTTTCCAGGAATTGTTTTTTAATTTTATTGAGAAGTAACTAGAAGAGGAAATGGGCTAAGCTATGAGATGATTGTCAAAGTAGGATGAAAATAGCTGGAATTCTTGGGAGGAGAGACATGATGCAGAACCTGTGCTTGAAGTGAGAGAGTGCAGAGGCAGCCTCCAACTAGAAGCCTTGATTTTTGTGCCACAATCAACACTAAAGTGAAGCGAGCCAAAGCGCATCCAGGTGGAGAGCAGAGACCCTTCCATCAAAGAAACTGATTGCTTAGACTGCTGAGGACATCTAGATGCTATAAAATATTTAAACGACTGTTGTGTGAGAGTCTAACCATCTCGCAGAGGAACATGGGAGGGAATGGTATTATGCTGGTGGGAGGACAATTATTATTATTATTGTTTTAATGTATTTTAGTGCAGGGTCTACAGGTTCTCACTGCACAGATTGGACTTATAGTGACCCTCCTATTTTTCAGCCTCCTAAGCACTGGAATTACAGATGCGCACCACCATGCTGAGTCTCAGTTGCAGTCTCAGAGCACCCTGAGGCAGGACCAGCAAGACACTCCATGCCTGCCAGGGATTAAACTCCAGTCCTTGGGTCTAACTAATCCACCGAGCTATCTGCAGGCCCCTGAAAAAAGTATTATTACCCTTAGTATTATTACGTAGGCCTTCAATTGTATCTCATGGCCAGAATTAAAAATGAAGTGTTAAAAAATGCCTATTGAGTGATGACAGAAATTGTTTCAATTTCAGTAGCTCAAATATAAATAGGGTATTGGTGGTGCAGGCACTGCTCCTGCTTCAAAAGAAGAGACCGAGTGTGATTGGGACAGGGTGTGCCTTGTGGCAAGCATAATCTGGAAAAAGTGAGATTATAAAATGGTATCAAAAAAGATCGGAGAAGAAAAGAGGAAAAACTGATAGGCTATGATTGTCTTCAAGCTGGGAGCCTTTATGAAAAGACTGGCAAGAATCAAATGAAACTTGGGGAGCCTCATAGAAGGAACACAAATCTGAACAACAGTTATATACTTGGTCCTTTTCTCTTTCTGTACCAGAAAAAAAAAGAGTGACTATGCCAGGACCAGCTGGATGGGTCCCCCAGATCCACATTCATGTGGGACTGAGGGTTCAGCCAAATGCGGAGGATTCTGGTGCAACTCGTGATTTCTCTCCCACAAAAAGCAAGGGAAAATATTGCTTCAGCGCATGTGCTGAACATTCACGGACCCGCTGCAACCCATGATGTTTTCTGTGCCCTGAGAATTTAGTTACTGGTGGATACCAAGGAAAAGACGATAAGAGTAAAG
This sequence comes from Octodon degus, assembly GCF_000260255.1. Lineage (NCBI taxonomy): Eukaryota > Metazoa > Chordata > Mammalia > Rodentia > Octodontidae > Octodon > Octodon degus. The sequence goes on from NW_004524841.1 coordinate 65,959, forward strand.
GAACTGTTGCATCTAGGAATTGGGGCAGTGCTCTTTGCTTCACATTTGGTATTAATCTTCCTGGCAACAAAAACATTCTAGAGATATATATCCTAAGAGAGAAGACCTATGAGAGAATTTGGACTCACAGGTATTGTGAGAGAAAGCAAGATGGAACCCTGTTAGCCTTTGTGCCCCTAAGCAGGCAATAAATACCAGGAAGTACATGCTGCCAAGTGGGCATGCTGAGATTGAAGAGACTGTAAAAGAATTAGAGTTTGTGGGAATTTTATGACTTGCCTGCAGTATCTTCAATAGCCCTGTTTGGTCAATAAACAAGCCAGATGGGACTTACAGAATGATTATTGAGTACAGGCAGTTAAATAAGGTGATACCTCCTATCCATGCTGCAGTGGAAGGCATTACTGCCTACTGGAAAAATTCCCATCCTCCCCTGGCTCTGCACATACCTTTCTGGGCCTATGTTTTTTTTCAACATTCTTTAGCAGTTAAATTTGAAAATTCCTTTCGCTTTCACTTGTGCGAAATGACAATGAACCTCCCAGGTATTGCCTCAGAGATATCTTCACAGGACTCTCATGTATACCAATTATATGCTAATTTATGAAGATTAGATTCTACTAGAAGGCACCATAGAAGGAATGAACTCACCTACATTCTGGGGGGAGGAGATACCAATCCCAGAAGACTCAAAGCCCTGGGCCATCCACCGAGTACCTCAGAGCAATCTGGCTGGGTAAAGCTCATTTGATTCAGGTTACAGTGAAATATGTGCAAACCTTCCCAATTCCCCATATGGTAGAGGATGTACAGTTTGTTACAGAGTTCCTGAGTTACTGGTAAGTTTTCATTTCTCATCTAGATTAACCCAATATATGGGCTAGTAGGAAATGAGTTCCAAGTCGTTATAATGTTAAGCAGGAAGCTGCTAAAAAAGAAAATATTGGGGCTGGGGAGATGGCTCAGTAGGACAAGCGCTTGACTGGCAAACGCAAGGATCTGAGTTCAATCCCCGGTTCTGCCAAAAAAAGAAAGAAAGAAGGAAAGAAAGAAAGAAAGAAAGAAAGAAAGAAAGAAAGAAAGAAAGAAAGAAAGAAAGAAAGAAAATATTCTGCTAGCCCAGCACAGGTTTAACATACTTTTTTACCAAGTGTGACAGTACAATGAGATGTCACCCATACAGCGTGATTTGGACTCTCTGGGAAGAACAAGGACAAATTCACACCTCGAATTTTGGTTACATTCCTGGAAAGGTAAGAAAACTAGAAACAACACTTTACAATAGCAGCTCTGAGCAGTGAACTATACCCTTTTGAAGTGAAGGAAATTTACTGCTCATAGCACAAACTGGCTTACCTATGAGGAAATGAGCACAAAGTCTGTTTCATCAGTCTAAATGTGCTATAGCGTAGAACCTACTGTAAATCATTGTCATGCTTATTTACAATTCAGTACCTTCTATAATACCTTATTGACGTCTGAGCTATGGATAGATTTATGCTCAGTTGATTATGAAAACACCTCACCACTCCAAGTTATCATCTTATTGACCAAAGTCTGACAAACACACAAGGGTATGTACTGGACTGCCAACTGATGGGTGGTCACCTTGTTATACCCAGCTAAACTGAACCAACATGGTGCCGGGTGTGGGAGGCCCAGCTGAGGATTGTTGCCAGTAGCATAAGAGATAGAATGGGAGAAAAATAGGTTATTAGGGAAGCTTTTTGGAAAAGCTGTTGGGGAGTTATGGAAGATTTAGTTCTCTTGGGCTATTCTGCTGGAGGACCTTGTCATGTTGGATTTCCTGAGGAACTGGCTATTTTTGCTAGAGGAGGAGCTCAAGACTCATTGTCACTGAGAATGGATCATTTTAGGGGAGCTCTGGTCTTCATCTTGAGCATCATCTCCTGGCTCGGGAGGGGTAAACAGTATACAGCTCAGCCTTCTAGAGAAATTGTTGCAACAGTTTCCTGATGAGACTCAGCTTTTCTCAACCTCAGAGGAGCTCAGTCCTGGCCTGTATGTGTCTTTCTTTAGTGACACAACAACTTGGAGCCTGTGTTTTTATATTGCAAGTATTAAGACAGCTACTCCTATTGCAGGTAGAAACAGTTATGCAACTAAATCAATGAGCTAGAGTGTATAGGTGTTGTCATCAAAGGAGGTGCTTCTGAAAGAAAAAACTCTTTTTTTTTTTCCACATGTAACCCACTTTATTAACATAAACTGAGAAGCTCTTGAACCTTGTAGCCATTAATAACTCAGACACATAGGAACATGCCAGAGTAAACTGAAAGGCTCTCTTTGTTGCTTGAGAGAGTATGAGGAGGGCGGGAGAACACCATTACTTATCAAAGGAGGCCCGAGAAGCCCCTGCAGCACCGTAGTATTGC
>NW_004524841.1:69200-80512 GCF_000260255.1 Octodon degus
GAGATGCAAAAAGAAAATACTCCTCCAAGTCAGGATCAGATTCTACCATGCCTGGCCACCATGGGTAACCATATTGCTTGGCCCAGATGATGCATCCTGGGATATAGGAGGCATAGACCACTTCACTCTCATTCCCTGTCCAGGTCTCCTCAGGAATATCACAGCAATTATAATCCAAGTCTGTATTCTGGTGACAGAACCTATTATCTGGGAGAACCGAGGGGTCAATGTTCCTACACAGCAGCCTCCATTTTCTACAGATTGGAGAGGAACATTGAACCCAGACTACACAATGACCAAAACCATCTCTCTTTCTTTTTTTTGTCTGATCCTTGGTCTGAGAATGATTCCATAACATGTCCTTTAATTGGTCTCTCTGTCTGTGCTCATGTCCATCTTTGGGTGTCTCCATGTTTTCACCTTGAGCCTCCTTCTTTCTTTTGCTTAAGTACTCTCTGTCAATTTTCTTCTCAGAGGGTGCAGGAACTGCCTGGCCTGGCCCAGATGCACTCATCTCTGGGGTAACTTCATCTTCCAGAGACAATGAAATCGCTGGTGTGTGAGGTACCATCACCTTCTCTCCACTGGCATTATCATCATTAGTAGCAGAAGTAATGATTCCCGGCTCTTTGCCTGACTGGATGCACACTGTTGGCTTTACACAGGAAGTCTCGAAGCACTCCTTGAGGGACTTGCGTAGCACAGTCTGGACAATCTCCTCAAATTCTGAATCAGTAAGAATTAATTTTTCCTTTTTAATCTTCTCTGCTGGCTTGCTGCCTTGAGCCTTTCTTTTCTTCTCATGGCCAAGTCTTGGACCATTCTCTGTGGTTACTTTCTGCTTCTTCTCTACCCTGGACTTCAGTTGGCTTGGCTTGGTCTCAGCCTCTGGGGAGCCAACCTCTGGAGCCTCCATGGGTAAATCAGGGCTATGAGGCACCATGCTATGCAATTTTTGTATAGGTGGGGCAAAAGTTTTCTTTGGTCCCTTTTCACATTCTTTCTTCTGTGGTGCTGCCATCATTCAGCTCAGAAATGACACGTGCTTTGCCTTGATCTACTTTTCCCGCCACTAGGAGAAGGTACGAGGATGTCCACAAGCTCCATCCCCGCGGCATGCTCCAGAGTCAGCAAAAAGTCTTTATTGAGACTTTTGTTTCTCAAAAATGAACAAAGTATAATTTGGAATAGTTTAGGCATATGAAAAGATAGGGTGAGTTGTTAGGTTCCAGGCAAATCATGAAAATGTTGTATTCAATGTAATGTGAGCTACTGGTGTTTGTTTTATCAAATGGAATTGTTTTGAAAGATTGACATTTTCAACATAGGATTTGCTTATTCCATTTAAGCAGAAAACTATTCTATATAGTAAAAGAAAGAGACCTCATTTCCTATATGGAGAACTAGTAAAGAAAAAGTATTCCTGAAAACAAATTTTAAAAATGCTATGTACCAGTGGTATTTACACTAAGTCCTCGCAGAGTCTTACCAAGTGTCAGTGTCCACATGCATGATTCAGAGCAGCAGAATGACTTCTAAATATTTTAGTTTATTTCCTGTTGCTAAGAACACAAGGACACAAATCTGGCAACAGGGTTAAATTCCATCACTGTCAGAAAATACCTGAAGAAAGTGACTCAAAGTAGGAAAATTTTATTTTGACTCATGGTTTCAGAAGTTTCTTTTTCATTCCATGCTTAATTGGATCCATTGTTCATGGGGCATGAAGGGTATGCCCACACCATTATTCCTGGGAATGATGGAAAGTGGGGGAGAGAGAGAGAGAGAGAGAGAGAGAGAGAGAGAGAGAGAGAGACAGAGACAGAGACAGACAGAGACACAGAGAGAGACAGAGAGAGAGAAAGAGAGACAGAGAGAGAGACAGAGGGAGAGACAGAGAGAGACACAGAAAGACACAGAGAGACAGAGAGAGAGAGACAGAGAGAGACAGAGATACAGAGACACAGAGAAACAGAGACACAGAGACAGAGACAGAGACACAGAGACAAAGAGATAGAGATTCTAATAGTCTTCACATCCACACCTAAATTACCTATTTCCTCTTAGAAGGCTCTGCCCCCAAAGTTTGCTACACTTTATAATTGTGCCACATGTTGGTAACTAAGTTTTGTCACATGTTCTTTAAAGATTGAGATTTTTAGACTGAAATATTAGTTAGTTAGTTCATTTAACAGAAATTTGTTTTGGTTTACTTCTGGCCCAAAATTGAGGGACAATATTTGTTGATGATAAAATGTGAGTTTCTTCCTGGTGGAGTCCTAGCAAAACATAGGATATCACTTAGTGAAAAACAGGAACAACATCAAGTATTTGTGTTTGTGTATGTATGTGTGTGTACATGAGTACGCATGACTTTTCTTTTGGCCTCTCTCATCTTATAAAGCCAGCAGAAAACAGTGATGTGAACTCCATCTTAGTGGAAATATCTATTTTTTTAAAGAAAGTGTCGCTATGTAGTTTAGGCTGGCCTTGAACTCTCTACAGAGCCCAAACTCAAGGCAACCTCCTGGCTCAGCCTCCTGAGTGCCAGGATTACAGGTGTGTGCCAACAAATGTGGCTTGAAATTTTCTAATCTTAGTCATTCCCAAAGGTAACTTTTCAAAGCACTATACTTGGATTCCATTTTCCTCTTTGTCATACTTCACAATGGGGATAATGTGATTGACAAAGGAGCCCTGTGGGACATACTCAGACCATATTCAAATCACGGTGTCTGGAGTGCAAGGACAGAACAGAAGATCAGAACAGAGGAAGCTGCTGGCTCTGAAGAGATCACACATCCTGAGGCCTAACATATTTCTTATATCACCTGTCCGAGTAGATAACACAGGAAATAAGAAGAGCCTGATTCTAGTAATTTAAATTTCACATAGTATCATTTTGCATGCAAACTTAATACAGCATGTGAATCCTTCATTTCACCTTTTCTTGGAAAAATATCAGTAACAATCATAAATTTCCAATAATTTCAATTGTTGTATTCACATTTTTGCCTTTCATTGTATTTACCAATGTTTTATGTGATGTTACTTAAGGTTAGGGCAAGAAAGAAATATTTACCCTTAGTTGCTATTATTACATTTTATGTTGCTGAAACAAGAATTGATACTAAAATATCTATAAGTTTTTTATACAATATATATCACCTACAATACTTCTCAACACAATGATACAGCACTTACATAAGAAAGTGTATCATATTTCACCAAATAGAAAGCAAATTAAATATTTTAAAGTGAATAGAGCAGAGGCAATCTGCAAAAGACAGTCAAATATTGAAGTAAAATTATCGGTGACCCACCAAAAGAACTTGATTCTTCTTTTCCTTTTTTATGTCTCCTTTCACATCTGAAGATATACTGTAAGCTGGTAATACATTATACAGTGACCTTCACAAATCTGCAATAAGGACTGTCTAGGACAGATCGCAGGATTATCTACGACCCAGTGAATAATGATCCGTCTTAATAAAAAGGATAGTAAAACTTATACGACCCTGCCACCTCTGTACGTCCTTCTGGAGAGTCACAGTCATATCACAGTCCATTCATTTCCCATAAATTAATGACTGCTGATTTATGCAACTCTATATGTGTAGGTGGAAAATCCTCTGGAAAATTTAATTTTAGCTAATAGAGCTAAGTTAAATGGTAAGGCAAAGTAGTAAAATTTCAGTAATAATATTTGAATTTTAGCTTGATTTATCTATCATACCAACCACTGAAAAGACTGTCTCTGTATTATTCTGGGAAAAAGAATGTGGAAGGAAACAAATCCCTTTTTACCAAAAGCAAAAGATATTTACCCTAATAAACACCTTTCTAGCCATATTTCAAAAGGAAAGAAGCTCAAATGTGCAGACTAGATTTATGAGTTGGGAGAAACACATTCGTGGGAGTAAATAAAGGAGCTTGTATTAATTTACTCAAACATCTATTTAGATGAACTAACCATAGTTTTCTTTTCTTTTTGGATTATTGATAGAGGATCATGGTATGCAATCTAGACCACCCTTGAACTCACTGCATGACCCAGGCTGGCCTTGAAATCACAATGATTTTTCTGCCTTCACCTCCGAAGTACTGGGATTATGTACCATCAGACTCCAAAAGTTAGCTTTAGTTTGGAATGGTAGATTAATGTGGCTTTTCTAGTCAAAGACATTAACAAAGTTTAAAACTGTTCCAATTATATCATCAAAATATAAATCAAGAAATCAAGGTTAGACGATTTCCTACTAGTCAGTTTTATATATTAACAAATGGTAAATACCTCCATCGTGTGATTTTTACTAAACTGAACTGAAGCTCACTGTCCTTTCTGAAGGGACATAATTCTTTTTCATCTTTGCTACAACACAGACTGATTCATATTTTACCTTTCAATGTCATATTGCCAATAGCTGATTTTTATTGTATCCTCTGCTATAAAGCATGTCTTTTCCTTGTCAAACTCAAAAGGGCACTGTGATGAACCTTGCCTTGCATGAACTAGGACCACTTTTCTGTCCACACCTGTCACAGCATACCAGAAATACTCTTTATTGGTTACCTCAATGAGGCTACTATATAAGGAAGACTTAGTATGCTGAAAAGGAGCTGCTCAAAGGTGCAGCCATCAGGAAGATAAAGGAGTTTCTGTTTACAAGAATAAAATATTCTTTCCAAATATTTTACATTGACAAAGAAACTTGGACTCCTAATAAGATAGTGGAATGGTAGGGCTGGCGAGATAGCTCAGTGGGCTAAGTGCCTGCTTAGACAAGCGCAGGGACCTCTGTTCGATCCCCAGCACCACGTGCCTTGACAGCCTTGCCCTGAGAGTGGGATGAGTTTGCCAGAGTCTGTGTGTGATAGCATAAGCCTGGAATCCCAGGGCTGGGGAAGCTGAACACAAGAGTATCACCACAAGTCCAAGCTGCGTAGTGAGACCCTGCAACAACCAGATACGTCAAAAAAAGAATAAAAGATAGTGGAATGGTGGACAGTAAAGAAAAAGACTCTGATATTTGATGTCCAGAGATCAAATATAGCAATGTGATAAAGAGAAGGAGGAAAGTGGGTCCCTTGGACCTTGCAAGAATTGTAGCTCATAGGGAGAAGAAACTAAGAGATATCAATGGTGAAGAAAGGAGCAACACTTTCTCTCTTACCACGGACTTGGTACATGGGTGGACAGCGCCAACCTGTGCATGTACAGTGACTACTGGAGGCCTTATATGCTCCACAGCAAAAGGCACCAGGGGCATGTAGTATTGGATGGAGTGGGATGTAGTGACTGGTGAGTTATTTGGGTGCAGATGTCCCCAGGAGAGGGTGATTCACTGGAAGCCACGTTGCAATTGGGTGGACTGCTCTTGGAGCTCTGAGCAGGTACAGGCTGGCTCCAACTGGTGGTCCCTGGATCACAGTGAGGTGGAACCAAGGCCAAGCATGCAGGACATTAGGAGCCAAGTGCAGGTGAGCAGGGAGCCAGTGCAAACCTGCAGGATGAACATGAGTATTGTAGGACAAACAAGTCATATTCCAGGCTCACAGCCAGAAAATACTTGGAGTTTCAGTGAAGCTAAAGGTGCAGGCTTGCTGGGATTATCCACTGCCCCACCAGGAATTCTATGGCTGGCTTGCTAGGATTACAACAAGGATCTGGGCTCTGGATGCCCAGTTAGTCTAAAAATCACAAGCTTCTGATCTCTCCTCTTCTTATTTTTTCTCAATCCCTTTCACATTTTCTCTCTTGAGAGTAAAATCAAACACTGAAGCCAAATTCACTGTGCACAATTTTCTGCTGTTTTAGATTTTGGTACATAACCACAAGTCCAGTTCAAATAGATAAAGGTGGCAAATAGTTACCATGGTGTGTCATTTTCTAGGATGCAGTTGGTGATGTAATTGCTGATTATATTCCTTTAGACAAGAGGGCATAATTGTGAGAATCATTCATTTTTTCTGATATGGTTGAGATTGTCCAAGCATCATAAACAGTATTATATACCAGTGCCTAAGAACCAGGGTCTAAGTAAGTCAAATAGGAAGCAATTTATAAGTCCCAATAACTTGAATAAATTCCAAAGCCTAGCTCCATTTGGAAGTCATTCTGAAAAGTAGCCATTTCTTAACAATTCTCAGTTCTAGCTATTAAGTTCCCTGACATAAGCAAAGTACAAGAATCAATCCAGGAATTAAACCAATAAAATAAGTACATAAAAATGAGAAGATATGCAAGCAAGATCCAACCTCAAACTTCTAAATCACCAAAGGCAAACCCAAGGGGCAATGAGGTGGAAAAATTTTAAAAGTAACCACCTAGACTCTCTGAAGAGGCAACAGAAGAAGTAATAAAGCAGATGAATGAGTCTCTAGAAAAATATTTGAAATGGTTTCTCAGATATCTACAGAGATGGTGGCCACAGTGTAAGGCATGCTTAGTGACTTTAGAGCAAATAAATTTTTTTAAGTGGAGTTTAGGAAAATAATAGAAAACTTAAAGGCCCAACATAAGAAAAATTGGAATCCATGAAACATATTCAAACAGATATCCAGAAGATTTAAGATGTTGTTGAAAATATGCATAGAATGAGACAACATGATGACAAAATATCAGATACAGAAGACAGGATTTTGATTAGGATCATGAAAAAAAAAGATTTCTTAAAAATAGCAAATAACCATAAAAAAAACCCATAGTTATTAGATGATAAAAAGTAGAATACTATAAGATGTACCGGACTATGTGAAAAAAGCAAGAGGTAGTGTAAGTGACATTAAAAACCAATCTGACCACAGAAGTAATGGCAGAAAACTTGTCAACCATGAAAAAAAAATTTAGCCATACAGAACAATGAGGCATATAGAATTCCGGTTAACCATGATAAAAGAAAATCTGTACTGTGGCATATAATAGGCAAGATTTCAAAAATCTAAGCTGAAAACAGAATATTAAAAGTTGTTACTGAAAAGAAACAAATAGCCTATAAAAGTAAGTCCATTAGAATCACAGCAAACTTCTCAGCACAAAGCCTGAAGTGACCTTGGAGTGAAATATTTTAATCTCTAACATAAAACAACTTTAATTTCAGATTTATGTACCCCACAAAACTATAAATATTGACACTGCTATAACAGACTTTCAGGTCAAAGAACACCTGAAGAAATTTGTGTTTACCAAATCAGCTCTGCAAAATTTTCTGAAGACATTTTAGAAAGAGTTAAGGAGAACTACAACCCCATGAGCCCTAACAGAATGAATCTAACAAGCAAGGTAAGTAATTAAGAAGAAGGAGGATAAAAGAGAACTAACAGCAGGGAAATCACATGATAATGATAAGTCAATATATGCAGTTATAACCATCAACATAATTGGTTTCAGTTCAACAATCAAAATAGACTAACAGAATGAATTAAGAAACAAAGCCAAGGGCCAGACTGTTAGCTCAGCAGATTGTAGTGCCTGCTTAGGCAGAGCACAGTGGTCAGGGTTTGATCCCCAGCTTGTCATGCCAACCCCACCCACAGGGCATGCTGAGATGGCAATTTGGACTGGGTGTGGTGGCACATGCCTGCAATCCCAGCACTTGGGATGCTGAAAACAGGAGAATCACTATGAGTCTGATCTACGTAGTGAGACCCTGTAGGCCCTATAGACCCTGTCCCAAATACAGAAAAAAAGAAGCAAATCCAACAATATGCTGCACACAGTGAAAAGCCATTTAATTGAGAAAATAAATTAATTGGACTAAAATCAAAGGATGAAAAAATATTGCATGTGATAGGAGCCACCAAAAAAGCAGAGGTAGCTGTTTCATTTCCAGACACAAGAGATTTCAAGCCAAGACTGACTGAGAGACAAAGAACTTTATGATATCTCTGGAAAGAGAACAATCCAAGAGGAAGAGATAAGAATCATAAATGCATATGCACCAAATGCCTACGTACCCAATTATATAACACAAACATTAAGGATGTGGAAAACCAAATAAACACCAATACACCTGTGATGAAGGAACTTAGTACATCTCTGTCCCAAATAGATAGATGACCTAGACCAAAAAATCAACAAAGCATTATCAGAACTGAATATAACTTTTAAGCAAATAGACTTTTAGATGTCTACAGAATATTCCCCTCTAATGTCAGAATACAAATTCTTCTCAGGTGTACATGGGACATTCTACAATATCAACCACATAGTCTTTCAGAGAACATGCTGAAGCAAATTAAAAGGAACTGAAATTGTCCCATATATATTATCAGAGCATAATACAATGAAGCTGGCTTTAATGGCTAAAGAAGCAACAAGATCTTCATGAACACATAAAATTATGTAACTTATTTCAAGTGATATTTTTAAGTCTTTCTAAAAATGCCTACTAAGAAACACACTTGGTACTTGACATAAAAATATAATGGTGATGTAGACATATAGAATCCAGATTCTCATAGTCTGCAATTACTTAACAAGTAACATTTATGCATATTCTAAACATGATCAAAATATAGCAGTTGTTGGGGCTGTGTGGAAAGAGAAAGTAGAACAATAAAGGAAAGATTTATTTAATTTTATAAAGAAAAACATGTGATGTTTCAACTGAGCTTTTGACTTCAAACAATAGCCTTCAGAATTTAATGTGTGAAGATATAGCCAAACATCATACAAGAAATTACGAGCCTAGTAGGTCTATATTTTGCCATTCAGCAGCACACATTGTATAAAATAAAACATCACCATCTTTTTGCACTTGAAATTACTTTATAAAATTAATTTTAAATGTAATTTCACAAAGTGAAATGCAAGAAATAACTTACAGCTGACTGTATATTTAGAGTTAGCCAGAACAGTTTCATATTTAGTAATTAAGTGACAGAATTGCTATCTAAGTTACATTTCTCTCTTGTTGCTGGGACAAAACACCATGAACCCCAAGTTAAAGAAGAAAGGTTTATTTAGCCCACAGTATGTTGAGGTTTTAGTCCATACTTCTCTGGCTCCAAGGCAGAGTGTCACATGGCAGAGGGCAGCCATTCATGGCAGTGGAAAACAGCAAAAAGAAAAGGGAGTACCCACAGGTTCAGCTGTGAGCTCACCTCTCTCCCCTCTTACATTGCAATGAAAATTATATGCCCCAGGGTTATGGTAGCATTCATATTCTTAATCCCAGCATTGAATCATGAATGAATCACAAACTCTAGGAGCCCCTCAGTGACTGCATGAAGCTTGGGAGGAGGGTACCTAGACACAAACTATACCATACTATAGTAATCATTAGTACCAACTGACCTATGAGAGACCTAAAACAAAGCTTTATGTACTATACAATCTTAAACATATTGACTGATTCATTTAGAATGAAAAGTAAATATTTCAGATAAAATTTCATTTGTTGTTTTCTATCAGACAAAATGATCTAAAAGACATGAACAGTTGTCTAAGGGTCTTATGCTTTCATAGGAAAGAAATTGGACAATAAGGTACTACCTTCTCTTCTCCAATGAGAGTTGTGCCTCAGGTTACCTATGAAACCAATACATCAGCTGTACCTATAGATAAAGTATGCTAATCACCTCCTAAAGACCTTACTTTTGATCCCTGTCCCCAAAATAGAACTGCCTATGTTCACACCTTTCTTTTAATTTATTCTAAACTCTTGAGTATTTTTGCTTTTTGTTTAATATGCATCTCTAAATTATTTTCATAAAACATACATTTAATACCCAATGGAGTTATAGTGAATTCTAAAACTTTTAGCTTATATATGTAAGAATTTAGATTAAATTCTTAAGATTATTCCTTAAAATGAAAATTACACCAATCAAATGAAAGACTTAAATTGTACTGCTCCATTATTGATAAATATCTCAGAGGACTAGGTTGAATGATATAGTTTATATGAACCCCTGAGAAAAGATGAGGAAAGGAATGTTAGTTTAAGTATAATTAACTTCATATCAACTTTCAAATTTAATTAACCTATTTGAGAAGTGAGACAATATTATGTTACTTCTGAAATGTTCTTAGCCTTTGGAGATGGATAATTGTTGATCTTTCCTTGGAGGATGTCTTGGTCATCTTTCTCTCATTGCTGGGACAAATTATAGCCACCCAAAATTAAGGAAGGAAAGGTTTATTTAGCTCATAGTTTGTGGAGGTTTTAGTCTATACTCAGCTGGCTCCCAGGCAGAGTGACACCTGGCAGAGGGCAGCAGTTCATGACCGTAGAAAACAGCAAGAGCAAAAGGAGCAGCTGCAGTTATCTTTCCCTGGGTGAATGTAGCATTCACATTCATAATCCCAGCAGCACTTGCACCCATAACCCCAACATTGAGTCATGAATTAATCACAAACTCCAGAAGCTTGCTCCAGGGACTGCAAGAGGCTTTGGGGGGACACCTAAACATAAATCATAATAGAGAACATCTCAAAATTTCATTATTACAGTTTAGAGTAAGTTTAGAAGGTAAATATAATAAAAAATGTAAATATAATAAAAAAATATTCCTAGCTTTCATACTGTCAGCTAAAAGGAGAACTCTGAGGCTTTAGGTGAGGTAAGGGAGTATCCCTCAATTGAAGAGTTTGGGTACCTAAATTACTATATGACAAAGACCACGTAAGACTAAAACCCACAATAAATGTTATGGAAATCAGAAGTGAAGTTCTAGATTTGAAAGTCACTGGTATTTCATATTTAGTTAACTATCTAGAATTATTTCAAGTAGAAAAATAATAAAAATAAAAAGTCACACATCAGAAATATTGTTCAATTTATTAGTTGCATTTTCTGGAAATAAATAATATTCTTAACTATAAAAGATAAGGTCAGTGTTCAGATTGATAGTTTGGAAAATAATTCCCACAGAAAAGTGAAAACTATTTTTTTGTTTGTGGAAGAAGTAAACCCTGTCTCCCTTTCAGACGTTTACCACATAGCTTGAGAGGTACAGATGAAGGTGCTGGAAAACTCAGAAAAAAAAATCAACATAATATCATTTTGTACAGAAACATCACTGTACATGGCATGTGTTCTAATTCAGTCACTGCTTTTGGTACAAAAGATATTGTGAAAGGGAAAGACACTGCTAAAAAAGAAGGAGCATCAGGGATGGGAGAGAGGAGAAAAGAAAGAAGGAAAAAGTTTCACACATACACACACACACATACACAAGATAGGTAAGATAATTTTTCTACTAACGTCTACTAGTTCATTGAAGAAAACAATGCTCACATTGTTTGATCAGTCTTACATGCCTATGTCTAGTACTCTGAGCAACTGCTTTGAAGATAATAATATGCA
>NW_004524841.1:80760-92787 GCF_000260255.1 Octodon degus
TTACTAGGTGCTAAGAATTATTATAAGAAATTTATATTTATTAATGAAATTAGTCAAGAAAATTATTCTAATAAGTGAATGTATCATACCCCTATTTTATAAAGGAAAAATGGAAGACTTTGAAGATATCTCACTACCCAGCCAGAACTATAAACTGTATAAACTCCACAGAGATAAAATCACTTAATCTCAGAAGAAATATAAAATATGCATGTAAAATAATTCACTCATAATCTCTAATAATGGTAATTGCTCATTATGTCTAATAATGGTAACATACTTTACAGCTACATTGTTAAAACTCCAGTTTTAATTAAATGAAATTTTATGATAGTGAAGAACTTCTATTATTTACTTTAGAGAAAAATTTGCATTATATAAATATGCATAATTCATACAAGAGCTGGTTATAAGAGTAGGTAAACACTGAATGCTTGTTTTATTTAACATATAAAATATCTTGAAAGCAGTTTTAAAATTTCGTTTATTGTGTTATAATTAAACACCATTGTTCATATATATGCAAAACAGAATAATAATACCTGGACAGATAATTAGAGTGAAGATATTCTTTCTTGAGGGAGGAACCCTGAATCATAATTATGATGATTTAATTGGGCATCAAATACACTCATGATTCTCACAGAGCATGAAACAGGTGTGCAGCTGTTTTTCGATTGTAATGTTCCTTCCTTTCTGCTGATGCTTTAGTGGCTGAAGATCTGATTTTCACTGTTTTCCATGCGTATTCCAGTTTACACCTGTGACCAATCTTTATAATTATCAGGAACCCTGCAGTTGACACAATTTATTTCCAGATGACAGTATCTATTATAGTCTCTTAAAAAGTTCTTGGCACATAACATTCCCTCAGATGACCAGCTGTATGGATAAAGTTCTCTTCTGTACTTTAAATTTCAGACATTCGTACGATAGGCAAGAGAATCATTTTGAGAAGCCACGAGTGATCCTGGATCTAGTTAAAATGTTCATGCCATTAAGCTACTTTACTGTTGTTCTAATTGCCATAATGTAAAATACCTCTGTATAGTAGAATTTGTTTGTTGTTACACACTGAAGTTAGAAATAATGAGGCAGAGTTGATTTATGAAAGCAAAAACGGATACTAAAAGTCTTAGCACTGCCATAGTTATAACCTACTATAGCTAGTTAGGCATTTTCTTCTCTGACTATAGGGATACTCTGGAAAAGAGGACCAGTCAATGAGGATACAAGTGGGTGAATGCGGATTAGAACTCTTTGTTTAATCTTGAGAGCGCTCCTCCTTGTGATAATTATGTTAGAATTCTCCTGTGTACTTAACTATTAATAAGCTTAATTAAAAATACCGATATAGGCAATGTCTTTAAATGAAATTATAACTGAAACCATAAGACAATATTTTGACACATATTTAGGGCCCATGATATGTATAATATATATATTCTTTAAACATTACACAGAATATTACTTTTATCATAAAATCTAATACTCAAGGCAGCATACATTGCATAGTACATGTAGCATAGTAAAAGCGCAATGTATATTAGGTGGTCACTTGAGCTAAAATATATCTTTTTACATTTACAATGTGATATGTGGTAGATACTGAGACACTTTAAGTGTAAAATGAGATTATTCATGATTTTAGTTGAGACATAAAGCCACATTGTTCTGCACAAACCAGAATTCATTGCTCCCTGATTATATTACCTGAAAAATAATTAATGAAATCTTGAAATATATGTTAGAATTTCTGCCCAAAAGATGTTTTTGAAAATTATTTATTTATTTATTTATTTATTTATTTGGTACAGGATCTCGCTACATAGCTGGAACTCATAGTGATCCTCCTGTCTCAGCCTCCCCTGAACTGGGATTATACACATGCACCACCATGCCATTTTGGTGGCCAGCATGGTGCAGGGCCTGTATAGCATACAGTAAAGGGGATTGAACCCACGTCCTTGTGTTTTCCAGGCAGGTGCTTACAC
Source organism: Octodon degus (assembly GCF_000260255.1). Lineage (NCBI taxonomy): Eukaryota > Metazoa > Chordata > Mammalia > Rodentia > Octodontidae > Octodon > Octodon degus. The sequence continues at coordinate 82,755 of NW_004524841.1, forward strand.
CAATGAGCTATCTCCTTAGCCCCAAGCCGAAAAGATTTTGTTTATGTATAATTTTATGAATTATAAGAAACAACAAAATCATTTGAAGATACATATAATAATAATTATGATAAAATAGAACTATAAATAAAATTCAATTCTTGTAGCCTTAACTTGATTCCTCATGTTTCCTTCCTTTCTTTCTTTCTTTCTTTCTTTCTTTCTTTCTTTCTTTCTTTCTTTCTTTCTTTTTTTTTTGTATTTTTTTGGAAAGGGTGTACAGGGTGTTCAGGGTCTCACGACTAGATGGACTCATAGTGATCCGCCTATTTACAGCCTCCCAAGAGCTGGGATTACAGGCGTTCGCCACCACACCCAGTCTCAATGTCTGTCTCAGCGTGCTCTGGGTGTGGGGCCAGCAGGGCAGGCCGGATGATTACTCCTGTTATCAAAGAAAATTCTACTTTTTTCAAAAGTTCATTTCACAGCTAGTCTTTGAGGAATGCTTTAAGCGATATGAAATATGTGAATTTTACAAATGAACGTGAAACAGTAGTGATCTTTAACCCTTAACTATAAATAATTTATACACAATATAGCTACATGATAGAACACTGAGTAACATATCTCTATTGTGTGTCTCATTCTTGCCACAATCCTAGTTAGCAGTCTATAACCTAAATTTGAAGTTGAAGATTATAAGAAATATGAGCGACCATGTAATTTGATGGATCTTACAGGATCATTTTCAGATTGATGTCATCTTCTCTATTGCTCTTTCACTTCATTATATATTAACATTTGCTAAACTTTAATTTTAACATTCAAGCTCACCTGCATTGTCAAAAATATAAATGATGAAAAGAAAAACAAGCACAATACTCTGTAGGATGAGGCACAGTCAAGAAAATTGTTATGTTAATCATCAAATTCTATTTTGATAAATGTACTTCATCAAATGCATTACCATTTTGAAAAAAAATTAATGCCTTTAGCAGAGTCTACAGGGTCTCACTACACAGATCGGACTCATAGTGATTCTCCTGTTTTCAGCCTCCCAAGCGCTGGGATTACAGGTGTGTACCACCACACCCGGTCTCAGTCACCTCCTCAGCACACCCTGGGTGCAAGGGCAGCACCGCACTCTGGGGATCAAACCCGGGTTGCTACACCTGCCAAGGCAGTGCGTTAGTCTGCTGAGCTGTTTGGCTGGCCCCACTTTGAAAAATTTAAAGTCAGTCAGCTAATATTTTGGTCACATTACACAGAATATTTCCTAATTATTTTCATTTTTAGTTCCAATTAAAATGTGAATATGGGATAAGGGAGCTTTTGTTCAAGTCAGTAACAGATTATAGCTATTAAAATAAGTGCTTTAAGGTACAGTTTTGTATGATTCTTCTTGTTAATTCTGACATATTCTAGCAATCACTTATTTGCACATAAAAGTAAAAAATAAGGTGTTTTTTTTTTAAATGGTAGTTATCTTTACCTTCTTTCCTCCTGAATGAATGTTGAGTTATGAAATATTTGAATTATTTGACCAGTTCATGGGGGGGGGAGATACAACATTGAAAGTTGCATGTTATGAAGAGTTTAATAAATCATTAATAATAAATGAAAGGTACAGTGAGTCCCAGGATATTTTTTTTTTATTTCATGGCATATCTAAAGTCAAGGTGCAGTGAAAGTGAAACAGAACCAAGTCCTTGAAAACAGCTAATATTTTATGCTTTACAAACATGATTTAAATGCTATAGACTCATTTCACCAATAGCATATACCTCCATTTTAAAACAATCAAAATTCTACTTCTCTAATAATTTACTTTCTTATCCAGTAAGATCATCGCAAAATCGTCAACAAATGCTCGTTAGCTTTTGGAAGAAACATTAATATTCATTTGGCCCAAATTTTTTATGTAGTCTCTAGTTATCTGAGAAGTTTTTGAAACATCTGGACCCTTGGATGCTTGGCCAAAGTGGGCCAAAACCAGTGGGAGGAATGCATAATACACTTAGTTTTGTGAAGTTATTGTACAGAGTTGATGCATAAAACCCAAGATTCTTTGCTCAAATGAAAACATACTCAAGAGCTGAACAGTCTAATTGGGTTTGTGCAAACCCCTTAAATTATAATTTGGCCCAAATGCTTAATTAAAGTAAATTGCTGGATTGAAATGAAACCGTTGCAATGAAAAGGCAGCTCATTAACTGATGTTATTTTCAAACCAATATAATTTTAAATACATGATTATTATTCTCCTAACTAACCTGCACATGAATGATGTTTCATTAATTCCTATAGGATGAGTCCTCTGCGAATATTAGTTAGTTACATCGTATTAATTAATATAGTGTTTTCTGCCTTTGGAAAAGGAATGCTTGAGATAATTATTTCACTTTGTATATTACACTGGACAGGAATTAGTGTTCTTAGATATTTGAGCAATTGCTTTTCTTGCCAGATGAAATGAAAGTTCATTTAATACAAAAAGGAACACCAAAAGAGAAGGAAGTTTTAGGAAAGAAGATGCAGTCTGTGTCACCTACTGAGAAGGACATGAAATTTGACTCTATTTCCAATGCACTAGCATAGCCTGCTCTGATGTGCCAGTGGTGACCAGGAATGTGGGAGTGCTGGAGCAAAGGCCACAGGCATCATTACTCATAACAAAAGCAGGGACTGGTGGTTGTGAACTTTCTCTTGAAATCTCATTTTCATCTCCAGTTTCCAAAGAATGATATGGACAGATTACAACTCACATGCAGTGAGTTGTTCAGGGTCATGGGGTCAAGGGCTCATCACTCTCTGAGCTAGCAGTAAACACTGTACCAAACAGTGAACATATAAGTCTTCCTATATATGTGAAGAGAGACTTCATGAAATGTGATAAAAACATATGGTAAACATTTGATTTTTAAAAATTTTTAATCTTTATATTAATATCTATCTATATGTATCTATCTATTTAGTACAGGATCTCACTACACAGATTAGACTTGCAATGATCCTCTTGTTTTCAGCCTCCCAGGCACTGGGATTGCAGGTGCACACCACCATGACCAGTCTCAATTGCCATCTCAGCTTGTCCTGGGGATAAATAAGGCTGGTATGGCACTCTGGGGATCAAACTCTGGTCTCTGAGTCTGCCTAAGCAGTTGCTTTAATCTGTTAAGCTATCTGGCCATCCATAACCTCGACATTCTTCTTAATTTCCTTTAAAATAGTCCTCATCTCCTTGAACATACTAATTCCTTTGTTCTTGCCACTTTCTGATGTGGCTCTGGAAGCCCTCATTTGTCAACGTCTTTAGTTGTGCAATTGTGTGTTTTTTTTTTTTTTTCTGTTTTTACATCCTTGTTGCTTTTATTTTTTATTAATTTTATTGAGAAACAAATAACAATGAGACAGTTTCAAAACCGATTAGAAGGACAGTTTCAATAATCAGGACTTTGCACATTGTCTTCGTAGTTGTTATTCATAGTACAAGATGTATATCAGAGATGATATACTGTCAAACACTATTAGTACAAATCTTTCTTCTTGTTGAATTAAGAGAAAGTAGCTGTATATCTATCCTATTTTGTATATAGAGACACAAAGTGGTCCTTCACTTGTATCCCCTTTTTGTGTTTAGTTTTGTCAGAGAAGGGTATTCCATTGCCATTTAAATACTGTATGTGCATGAATTCAGCAAAATAATCCAATATAGTCCAGTAGTCCATAATAGTGGTGGGTTATCCATAGGACTGGCAATGTCAGAATTGTTTCACTTGAGCCATTTACAGCTCACCATATTAATAGGACTTTACCTTTTATGCCTCATTTTTATACTTTTCTGCTGGATGATTAAGACCATGATAAACCAAGACCTATATAACAAGAGATGTAACTTTAGTATCAGTCAAATCCCCTCAGGATTTACCTTGAAACCCTGTACTGCAGTTTGTAGATCCTTCGTAAATGTCAACCACGTGGATGAGTCATGGCCATTGCTTGACCAATTTGCTCTCTGTGAAAACCTGAGAGAATGTTTTCTGTCCATGTGACTCTCCTTAGGCACACTCTACATCATTGATCATTTTCTTCTGTGGCCCCATAATCTACTTGATCAGAAAATTTGGGACACAACTGAGTTACATGATGTTACAGTACACATTCTCCTATGTCCTGAGTCCTCACTGACCTTGAAAGGCTAGGGCCAAAAGCTTGGCTGTCCTTGGAGCTCTTCTTTTTCTCTAATTTTTGGTCTGCAAACTTAGGTTGTTAACCCTCCAGAAAAGAAGCTTATTATTACCCTACAACATAGGCAATTGAGCTTAACCTCACCGTCTGAATATCAAACATTTTAGACATAACATGAAATAGGTATTTTCCATCAAGAATTGATATGTTAAACTTTAAATGCCTACAGAACGTGAAGAAAAAAAGAAAAAATATTTTTAAAAATAGGAATAAATAATTACATATTTTTACACAAAAGTTTAGAAATCTAACCATATACAGCATTGTAGCAGGACATTCCTACGACATATTTATCTTGTCCCTTATTTTTATTTATTACCTTTTTTTAAAAACAAACATTTACTTGAGAGACAGTGTAGCAATAATTGGTATGACATGACAGGCAGTACACATTTAGAAGACCAGAACGATAGGCATTCCAAGCAGGGTCCTAGTAGTACACATTTCTATCTTCAGTGCAGTTGCTTAGTTCACAGGTACCAGCACATAGAGGTAGTCAGGGTGAGAATTCTACTAATTGAGTGCTAGTTTCAAAAACCTGCTGAAGATTCTCAGGATCATTGCCTTAACCATTTTGTGCATATAAGTTTATGGCTTTGGCCCTGTCATGTTTCCTAGCTTTTCTCCTTGCCTTCTCTTTGTTGTTTAATCCTTAAGTTCTCACTTTCCTTTTAATTGTGCTATACCTTTCTATTTTTATTTCTTCTTTGGGTTCTTACACTAGAGAGACTATACAATATTTACACATGTGGGTTTGGTTTAGATCATTTATGAGTAGTTGTGCTACTGTGACTGCTTTGAAATTCTGAATCTCATTAAAATATTTACCTTTTGGTCATTTAGGGTCATGAATTTGGGACAAAGCCCAAGGATACATGGTTCCAGATCTGGTGAATAGGCAGAGATTACATGCAGTGTGAAATGTACTTACTATTCTATTTTTTGGCTAAACATTCTGCAACATTGCCATGTTTTCAATCATGTGTCGCAAAGAAATTCAGGAAAGGGGAATTCCTTAATAGCTTCAGAAAGTGACAAGAGTGATATCCTATCTGTATTCAAAGAAATAGGGAAGTTTTTTTTTTTTTAAAGGAGATTAATGGTGATGTGTTTTAAGCATCCATACTTTAAAAATGTAAATATTCACCCTATATTTTTTTTATCACATCTCATACATAAGCATCACTTCTCTGTGGTCATGATTACTTAGCTACCTCTGAGAGTAATCACAAAAACTGCTCAGGATCAGAAGAAGGAGCCATTGGTAGGGCACACTCAGCAAAAGTGTACAGGGTCTCTAAGGCCCCTGTGGCCAGACCTCCTGTTAAAATAGAAAATAGTCAGCTTCACTTTTGCTTGCTCAAACTGAAATCCTAGACTGATTTTTAGTTTGTTGTGCAGTCTGTCATTCAGTTTGTTACTTATAGGAAATTGTAAATGGAAATGAGAGCTCATGAGAAAACTCACAAGCACCAGTTGCTGCTTTAGCTATGGGTCATGACGTCTGTGTTCTCTGCTTCAGAAACAGTGTCACCACCCCCAGGGAATGACCACCAAGTGGGGATCAGGTCTCAGGACTTTGCCACTTACTACATGGTTGGGTGAAAGGTGCAGCTGTTAGTAATACCGACTGTGTTAATATATAAGGCAAAGAATGGCAAGGAAAAATAGAAGGATTTTCACTAAAGTGAACCAGGAAAGTATAAATGGGGAAGACAAAATTAGACTTAAATTACAGGTGCTATCCAAGCTTTGTATGAATGCATTAAAGATGTTAAAGACTGTGTACATAAAAAGGGGGAAGCACACCTTTTGATGAAAGGAAAAAAAAACCCTAAGAGTAGCTGAGGTGACAAGAGAGATGCTAGAAATCATCTTGAGCACATAGAGAAGGGCTAAGGATTTTCTTTTCTTTTTTTTTCTTTTAGAACTTTGAACAAATGGCCTTTGCACTTAGCTCTATTCCCCAGCTTTCAAAATGGGAACTTCAGAAGAAGCAGTATTCTGAAAATAATGTAACCTTATCCAGTAACCTTTCAAAGGAAGTTTTATAGATATGTGGCAACCAATATCCCTCAATATTGACACTCATTTCCCTGAATTTTGTACCAAAGTGTAGACACCCACTGGGATGAGGGTCTATGTAGAAAAATATTAATGATATAATTTCATTGAAGTGACCCAATACTCTGATTTAAAAAAAAAAGAAGTTGAGGTTTGATGCAGGGGAAGACTGGTGCTATCATAACATAAGGTCTGAGGGCCATAGGACAGCTATTATAGGGCAGGAAAAGAAATTTTCTAGATGGCGATACTGCAGCATGTTTGACAGTTAATGTTTTGTTTGTTTGTTTGTTTGTTAATTGGTTTGTTCCAAGGAACAGGAATAATAAAAACATGCTGACCTTGTATCAGAGCAGGAAAATGGAGTTGTGTGATTTATTGACTCAAAGACCAAATGGACCTGGTTCAATCCCCAGCATGCAGTGTTGGCCCTACCCCGTGGGTCGTGCTGAGAAAACAATTGAGACTGAGTGTGGTGGAGCACCTGTAATCCCAGCTCTTGGGAGACTGAACAAAGGCAGAATCCTCCGAGTCCCATCTACTTGGTGAGACCCTGTAGACCCTGTAGATCCTGTCCTAAATACAAAAACAAAAAATGGAAAAAGAGTGAATTTAAGGTTTGTGTTAATAATATTGGGTATCACCACAGTAATAGCATAATTTATTAAGACTAAATTTCGGAAACAATCCAAATGCCCATCACCTGATGAATGACTAAGAAAGATATGATATTTTTGTACACTGTTGTATTACTTAGCTATAATGAAAGATAAGATAAGCTTGAGGTTTTATAAGTAAATGGATGCAACTAGGGGCCATACTCATAAGTGAAATAAATCAGGCCCACATGTATAAACATAATATTGTCTCCCTAGTGTAAGAATCTGAAAGAATAAATAAAACCTGAAAAGTACAATAGATATACTAGAAAAGAAAGAAATTGTACATAAAGAATAAACATTTAAGATAAGGGAAAGGAGAAAAGATAGGGAAAAGAGGAAGAGGGAAAACTCATGTGAGTATGTTCACAGGACAGCTAAGATGGTTATACTAATTTCTCTCAGTTTTTTTAAGGTAGAAATTAATGTCTAGAATTTTACTTTGAACAATTTTATATGCTAATATCTTCAATCTGAGCAACTACATTGAAGTCAGCAATGTGCATATTAACAACCAATAGTTGAATACCTATTAAAAACTTTATCATCTTTAATGGATTATCTATTATTTCCATGCTCCCTTTAAAATCAATTAAAAATATAAAGTAAAAAGGACAAGGAAAAATGAGGGTTCACTGAAATGAAGAATTAATGTTTCTTTGATAAATCTTGCATGCCTTTATCCAATAATCAGAACAACAAATTTGCTAACAATATGTAATATGACAATCATTGTTAATCTTTCATTATTGATATAAAATTATCTACCTTTTTACTGTTTTATGTTGCTTTGATATTGCCTTTCTTCTTGTGATTTAATTTTACATTTTCCTCTTTAAAAAAAAATAATTGGTATCATTTTTGCTGACTCATTTTAAAATGGCAGCACTGCTTAATACCGGGAAATTTTCTATTTTATTATTTATGGTATGCTTCTACTTAATAAAAACAAATATCACAAAATCAGGAATTTTACTATATTTTTCATTTTTGCTTCTTTATCATTTATAACAGTAAATACATTATGTGCTGAATGAATATTTAAACATTTGGTGTGTGATTTATTTCACTTACCAATACAGTCTCCAGTTGCATCCATTGACCTATAAAAGCCTCGAGTTCAATGTTTTTCAGCTGAATAATACTCCATTGGGAAAAATGCCACATCTTCTCAATCCATTCCTCAGTTGGTTGGCATCTGGGTTGTTTCCAGGGATTTAACTGTGCTAAACTGCATTGCTATCAACATGGGAGTACATATATTGATATGATATGATGATTTTAGTTCTTTTGGAAAAATTCCTAGAAGGGGAATAGCTGACTTGAATGGGACTTCCAATCCTAGCTTTTTAAGGAATCCCCACACTGATTTCCATAGTAGTTGTACCAGCCTGTGCTCCCACCAACAGTGAAGGGTTCTTTTCCCCCCACAGCCCAGGCAGCATTTGTTATTGATTGGCTTCTTGATTATAGCCATTCTTTCTGGTGTAAGATGGAATCATAGCACTGTTTTCATTTGTATCTCCTCAATGACCAATGATGTGCAACATTTTTTTCTTGTATTTATTTGCTATTTGCATTTCTTCATTTGTGATGTGTATATTCATCTCAGTTAACTATTATTGGATTGAGTCTTTGAATTTTGGGGACCTGATTTTAAAAATTCTTTATATGTTCTACATAGAAGGCCTTTGTCAGAGGGACAGTAGGCTATAATTTTTTTCCCAGTTGTGAGTTTTCTTTTTTCTTTGCTGGTGATTTCTTTGAGAACTTGAAAGAGTAAATAAAATCTCAAAGTTACAATAGATATTGTGAAAGGGAAATAATCTGTTCAATGAGAAGGAAAACCTTAGTTGAGGAAAAGGAATAAAGAGAGAAGGGCAAAAGATATATCTATGTATATATGCAAGATAATTTGAATAATTTATTTAAATTTAGATTTATTTCATTTTAAAAGTAAAAACAAAAGCAAGAACAATCAGAAACAAAGACAGAAACAGGGTAACGTACAGTAATACATATGTTACAGATTTTCAAAACAAGAGTAGCTGATTAACAATGGTTCATATATTATCTATTTTTATCATCAAATATGTTGCTCAGATTAGCAGATATAATTATGAAAGATTGAACATATGATTGCATATTACCACTTGCTTTAAAGAAGTCTTAAATGTTTGCTCTAATCTCTCTTTTGTTCTTTTTTTTAACTGTTTTTTAAAAAATTATTTTAAGAGAGTATGTTAATAATTGATATGACATTGGGCCAGCGATATAACTCAGGAGACAAAATGCTTATTTAGGTAAGTACAAGGGCCAGGGTTTGATCCCTGAGACCGCATGCCACGCTCACATCTCTCCCATGCGCACTGAGCCAGCGATGGTCTGGGTTTGGTGGGGCGAGTCTGTAATCCCAGCACTAAGGAGGCAGAAATCAGGAGGATCACTATGAGTCCAAGCTGTGTAATGAGAACCTGCAGAAGAAAAAAAAAATATATATATATATGACCTTAGGTTATACATTTAGAAGACCAAGATGACAGAAATTCAAGCAGGGTTTTTGTATTACTCATTGCTGTCCTCAATGTAGTTCCTCAGAACACAGATATCAGCATGCAGAGTTAGTCATGCTGAACATTCTACACATTAACTGCTATTTTCAAACAACTGATGGAAATTTTTAGTACAATCACCTCAGTCATCTTGTATATATACTTGCATATTTTTCTGCCTGCCTTTTCCCCCTACCTTTCTTGTCTTTCTCTCTCTTCATTGTTTAATCTTAAATTTCATTCCTTTTGGTTTTACTATAGTTATACATCTCCGGTTTTATATTTCCTTTCGGGTTCTTACAATAAAGAGACAATATGATACGTACACATGTGGGTCTGATTTATTTCACCTAGGAGTATATCCTGAAGTTGTATCCACTTACTTATGAAGTTTTTGAGTTTGTCTTTCTTTATAGTTGTGTTGTACTCCAGTGTATAAAAATACCACATCTTTTTCATCCATTCTTTGGGTGATGGGCTTTTTGGTTGTGTCCAAGATTTGACTATGACAAATTGTGCTGCTATAAATAT
>NW_004524841.1:92975-94182 GCF_000260255.1 Octodon degus
AGCAGTGGAGAAGGCATCCTTTTTCCCAGAAGTCTCTCAAAGCTTGGATGATTGTAGTGCTGATTTCTGCTGGTCTATTGAAAGGATCAGTTTCCGCTTAATTTTCCAAAGCCATTTCTAAACTCCAAACAGTGAACAGTTCTCAGAGAAAACTAAATTGTGAGCTATGATTGTTCAGAATTGATTTCAGGTTCTTGCTTTTCGCAGTGGTCATCGGCTTTGTTGACACTGGAATAATAAAGGCTGGAGATGATGCTGACCAGAGATGATTGGTTTCTTATGTTACAGTTATCACGAAGGTGACTGTGTTGTCTCAAACACTGTATTTTCAGAGTATGTTTTTTTTTTTTAATTTGTGTATTTGGTATACAAAGTCCCACTATGCAGCTTGGACTCATAGTGCTCCTCCTCTTTTCAGCCTACCCAGCACTGGGATTACAGGTGCTCACAGACTTGGTCACCACCTCAGTGTACCTGTCTCAGCATGTTATTCCAGGGATCAAACACAAGTCCCTGCACTTGACTAAGCAGGCACTTAGTACACTAAGCTATCTCAGTATCCCTTCAAAGCATGTTTTTGAAGTCATACTGAATACACCTTCCCACACTATCTTGCTATTTTTTTCTAAGCACTGATTAAATGCAAACACCTACCTAAATGCAATAGAAAAAGTTGAAGTATCTTAACTCTATTTTTTTTTTGTTCATAAGTCTCTTGGATTTTTCAAAGACAACTCATTTTGTTTTGAATGGAACAACCCCTAACAATTGAACCTTGAAAAAAAAGATTTAATTATTTTTTAAAACCATAAAATGTTTTCCTCTGATTGTACATTGAATGGGAACTGTGCTCCAACTTCCGACTTTCTCTGATGACTTCTGAATCATTTCAAAGGAATCATTTTAATGATATGTTCTGTGAACTCTTTAACAAAGATATTTTGGTAAAAACATATATTTGAAATGAGTTAATTTTGTGCTCTGAGTAGATAGGCAGTGCCATGTCAATTGCATGTTCAAGAATCTCTAGAGAAGCTCTATTGAGCAAATTATCTTTAGAACTGCAAATACCTTTGATCTGTGCAACAACCTGGCAGCAACAACCCACACATGGCTAAAAAATCAAATTTTTACTTCTATAAATTACTTTCATTGTAAATAACAGGATTTCATTTTGTTTATTATAATTATCAGAAGCTATATTAAA
>NW_004524841.1:95947-98651 GCF_000260255.1 Octodon degus
CACAATTACATATCCAGATTTATTGGGTAACACTAACATGTCCATTACTAAAGGACCTTTATTATGTGTTCTGGAATTGATTTTTTTAAAAAAAATCTATAAATATTAGTTTTCCTTCTGTGTCTCATAAGATTGATGTGCTAAATAAAGCAAAGGCTATCAAGTACAAGATTCTGGAACATAGCCATCGATATTATCTATACTAGTATTTATTAGAGTATCATGTTCACAGGATTTCTTTTAAGCTAAAGGAGATTCACCAGAGGCTGACTGCAGAAGCCCCCCTCATTTCTCTTGAAATTTAGCTTTGCAGCAGAAAGATTAGCCTGGAGCTCAGTTTTCTGCAAGTTTGGAAATCAATGACTACTTGAGGTTTCTATTAAATTTCCATTCTTATAACATGAATTGTCCACCGATGAGGAATGGCCCCAGTGCTACACTTCTTCCTTTGCTGTGGTTTTACAGCTTTCACTCTGTTAACTGAAGGAAGGTTGAAGATCTCCAGCTAATGGAAACATTGGAAGGGCAAACGGTGAATGTGGATGTTTCTTATGCCAGTGTAACAGTGTGGAATGAATTTGATTCTCCTACTAGCTGCAGGTCTCTCGAGTCCTTGCTCCTTTTCCTTTTTTATTATAATCTGTTTTTTTTCTGAATATTTTAATAACTTGCTTGGAGTTGTTGAGATAAGGTAGGAAATGAAATTAATTTAATATATGCTTAAATAAGAACATGGCCTTTGGGCTATCTCTAAGTGGGAGGGTATGAGCTAATTCCTGGAATTTAGGGCTTTATAAAAGATAAAGATCATGAGTTTATAAAAGTGATGTTAGAGGTAAATAAAATGGAAACAGACATGAAGCTAAGCGGAAAATACTAACAGTGGAGATTCATGCAGCACAGGACAGATATATTTGAAGGGAGATTCATAGTGTGCTATTCGCCATATGAAGAAATCTTCTTTCCATCTCTTGAATGTGCAATAAATTTTGTCATTCCTGAAAGTGCCTCATGAAACTGAGTCTTGAGCTGGGGAGTGAACCCGGCGGCCACACGGGCTTTGCAGATAGCAGGTACATGATGTTCAAAACAGCTGTCAGTTCTCTCCTTGATTTCAGCGGAAATATTGTATGTTCTCTAAGGGATTTCCTTTAATTATCCTTAAAAATATGGAAAACTTTGGCTCCAAAAAAAAGGGGAAAGTATGTTGCCATGAAATTAATGGTCACCAAATATTTAACTTACCATGTTCTAAGAAATCTATGTAAACTAATGTTAGGCTAAAAGTGAGAATAAACTGGAATTGTTTTTTAAGTCCCAAAATCTGAGGTACTAACTTAACACTTCTGAATGTAGAAGTAAACCATAGTATTTTTTAAAACGTATTTATTTTATTATAAAGCAATATTTATTTCCTAATTTGTTATGTTATTCACAGTGCCTCTAAAGGTGAAATTTTTCTTATTTCTATGCTTTTTGAATATTATACTTTCATTTTTTTTCAATTTTTATTCTCAACAGTACATATCTATAGTGTCTAGCAATTACACTTTTATGAGAAACTGCAACATATAGAAAATACATCTTTTTTTTATATTTTACCCATTTTCTTCCTCCCCTTTCCTCCTCGTGGTTCACCTCCTATTTGAAAATGTCATTCTTCCTATTTATTATTATCTGTATTTTATTGTGCTATTTATTTATAGCTTGCTCATCTAAGAAAAATCATTAAATGTTTTATATTTATGACTGATTTTCTTCACATAACGTTATATTTTAAGGTGCACCTATTTGCCTATAAATGACTTGAGTTTATACTTCTTCAGGGGAGAGTACTATTTTTTAAGTGTAAATCCAAGATTCTTATTCTTCATTCTTCACTCATATGTTGACGAACCTATAGGCTACTTCCAAGATTCTTTTTGTTTGTTTGCTTGTTTGTTTGTTTGTTTCTGGAACCGGGGATTGAACTCAGGCCCTTGCGCTTGTCAGGGATGCACTTATTCCACTGAGCCATCTCTCCAGCCCAAGATTCTGCTATTATAACTTGTGCTGCAATGAACCTAGGCATAGAACTACTACTGTAATAAGATGTCTTTAAATATTTTGGAAAGATATCTAGAAAGTATCTAGGTAAAATGGAATGTCTATATTTTAGTTTTGTGTGGAATCCACATACTTTTTTTTTTCTTTTTGTATTTAGTACAGGGTCTGCAGGGTGTCACTGAAATAGATCAGACTCATAGTGATCCTCCCAAGCACTGGGATGACAGGCACATCCCACCACGCCCAGTCTCAATTGCCATCTCTGCGTGCCTCATGGCTGGGGCTGACACAGCATACTGGGGATAGAACACCGGCCACTGAGCTCTGCCTAAGCAGATGCTTTAATCTGCTTAGCTATCTGGCTGGACCCCACATACTGATTTTTATAGTAATTGTAATAGTTTGAATTCCCACCAACAATATACAAGGCCTCTTTATTTCCTATTCCCTTGCCAGTATTTATTGTTTTTTAATTTCTTAATGATAGCCACTCTTTCTGGTGTAAGGTAGAATTTCAGGGTTGTTTTAATTTATATTTCTATAATGGGCAGAGATACTGAAAATGTATTGATTCATTTATACTTCTGAAAAGTATCTGTTTATTTCAGTTATCCACTGTTAGCTTGCGTCTTTAATTTTAGGAGGTCTATATTATTTT
>NW_004524841.1:99396-100308 GCF_000260255.1 Octodon degus
AAGTCAGCTATTAATCACTAAGAAATCTTGTGTCACGTATTACTAACTTTTCAAAAGTATACATAAAATACCATTTTGTTTTGAAAAAATATATACACAAGATAGGCTAGATATACAGCTACTTTTTCTTAGTTCATTAAGAAGAAAAGTTTGTACTAATACTGTTTAGACAAGATAGCATGTCTACATCTTGTCCTGAATAACCACTATGAAGACAACAATATGTAATGTGTTAATTATTGTAACTGTCCTACTAACCTGTTTTGAAAATATTTCATTGCTATTTTATCTTTTTTCTCATTAAAATGAATTTAAAAATTAAAAAAAAACATAGGGCAAATTCAGGATGGAAGTACAATTTTATTCAACATTTTTGATTAACCAATAAGATTGCAAGTACATTTCCTTAGGTAACAGTGAAATGATGATGACAAAGGCATCTTGGTGACATTATTGACCCACTGATTGGTAGTCTACATTCTTATTCTTGTTGTTGGTTTTAGTCTTTTTTTTTTTTTTTCAGAACTGGGGATTGAACTCAGGGCCCCGTGCTTGCCAGGCAACCACTTATTCTACTGAGCCATCTCCCCAGCCCCTTTTGGTCTTAGTCTTAAATTTTAGTGATTTTAATCTTAGTATAAGTGGGTAAGAGACCACAACCCACCCCTAAGGAGATAATTGGAAATCTTAAAAGGGTGGAATCAATAATCTCCAACCAACTTTCATCCCTGAATGAAGTATATAACTCTCTCCATTGTGATTTTAGTCTTCTTCAGATGCACCTTCAGGCAAGTTTTGATGTCTTCTCACCCGCAACAACTCACTGGAGGGTCTAGCAATATCTGACTGCCTGCTATATGTCTACCTAACTTACTTGTGTATAATAATATGATTTAAAATCTGAAATTTTTT
>NW_004524841.1:100487-101041 GCF_000260255.1 Octodon degus
TGCAAGAAATTTGTATAGCAAGTTTGTAAATATGGCCATTTTGACTGGAAAGGTTTTGTCTATTAAGCCAAAGAAGATATGCCAATTTCTGATGGTTCTTTCTATTTCCTTTGTTCAGACTAATTTGGCATTCGTTAAATAAGTCTTTTAATTTTCTTCATTAGGATAGCTTCTGAGTATTTACTTTTTCTTATTATTTTTGTGTGCTATAATTTTCCTAAATTCTTTTCCAAAAACTTTATTTAATTTTGTGTGTTAACTTTGCATCCAGCAATATTGATAAATTTTCTTATTAGTTTTAGGAATATTTTCTTGGATATTTTTTGATGTTTCGTGTAGATGATGGCAAGTTCTTCATTTTTCTGTTCATGTCCTATTAATTTGTGCTCTTGCCTGATTACTTTGTCTTATGTTTTGAATACTGTATTAAATGTGGTTGATAAAAATAAACATTCTTGTCTTGTATCTGGTTACAGAGAAAAATCTTTCAGCTTTAACCCTATACAATATAATTTTAGTCATATATTTTTCATAAATTGTTTTTAACAGATTGA